>NC_090901.1:4404287-4704287 GCF_040956055.1 Brachionichthys hirsutus
ATGTAAAAGTACATGCATCTATTTAGTTATTTTGAGCTAAACAACAGGCAATGCAGCAGAATCAAATGTGTTTGCGCATCCCACCGGCAACATTGGACGCGCACCGCATTCTTCAATTCCGATTTATGTCACTAATGTTGTTTGACAGGGTTGCTATGTGAGCTGACTGGGGGGGGGGGGGGGGGGGTCACGGTGACCTTATCCAGGAGTAACAGATTTGCCGTTTCGTATTGAGAGGCCTCATCATCGTCACAAATCCTCGCTGCAGCGGAACATGCATTAGTCACCCATCCAGAGATCTTATGGTTAAAGTCAGCACGCAGATCTTTAATAGCAGGGGCTGTTTGCGACTAACACGTGTCTCTGGCCCTGCCCCAGGTGTGAGGTTTCTGCTTTCCTTACCAATAGGAGCAAGGCGTCAGCGTTCTTTTTTTTATTGTTATTATGCTGCCGGTGTTGCTTCAGTCGTACAGTTGCATAACATTGTGAGGCCCCATGAGGACTACATCTCCGTTCTTTGGATGTCATCCCAACCTTTTAAAGTGAAAAAAGTACCTGGCAAGAGAATAGCTTTTCAAATGTCAACATTCATTTAGCATAGAGCTGAAGAGTATGTCCAGATGAGATCATTCTACCTTCACGGGTTTCCTGGTGAAGTGGGAATAAGGCTGATGTACTGCAAGGAAATAGTTTGGATTTGTGCTGGGGAGCAAGACAAAAGCCTGAGGGGGTGAGGTTAGGCAGGGCGAAGCGAGGGGGAGGACAGGTGTCAATGTGTGATTGCAACACAAAGTTGGAAGGAGCGAAAGACCGGAGGGTCTGACTTGCTGCCATGTCCAGAGATCACCCCGATGCAGCACTGTGCTTATTCTGGTTTACACGTGACACGCGCTCTCTAACTTCCTGCACACAACTCCCTCTCTCTCCCTCTCTCTCTCTCTCTTACACACACACACACACACAGCCATCTTTCAGACTATACAGTACACTAATCCTGCGCCTGCCCCCGCATCACAATTTCTCACATTTTATGCTCCCTTTTCAAATTCCATCAGCGATCTTCCAGTTAGTGGCCTCAGCCTGCTTGCAGCCTCCCTGTCTCCTTCTCATGTAATCCTGTCTTTCCTGCAAGAAAACACATGCACATGTAGCATCTTCCATGTGATCTTTGTGGCATGGTGACTTTATACATATATGAACATTCAACATGCTAGAGAAAGCACAATTCAAAGCCTTTTTTTTTGCACTCCCATGCATATTTTCAAGACTTGTGAATTGTCTTAACGTGTGAACAAAAACACAAGGCTAATGAAGAAGGGCCTGCATTTGATACGAGCTGCAACGTGCAACAGGATTTATTTCTGTCACTTCAGGAGAAGAAAGGTATGGATGCTTCAGACAGTGTTGTCTCCAACCGCTGGCATCATTGGGAATGTGATAATAAGAAGACATGAATTTGAATATTTATTTAGAGTACAAGGTTTGTTTAGCAGACTAGACATTGCACAGGTCATGTACACTTACTGCAGAAGCTCAGTGAGTCCGGCAGTGGATGGAAAACAATCAATATAACACTGAGATCACACTCAAAGGTGACATTTCATCCTACTGCAGGGCTTCTTCAAGCAAAATAATAATCATTTCATATAAATGTGGGCCATTATTAATGGCAAAATCAATAATTTATGTGTTCAAAATCTCAGTTTACTGCTCTTAGTGCGTGAGTTAGTGTCAGTCTGTCACTGAAATCTGGTAAATGTTTTATACATAAGTAAAAAAAATATGTTTTTCCGACTAAAACTTAATTTAGTGACCTGATAAAATACACAGCATCAGATCTGAGATCAGCCACATCTTCATGGATGGATGAATGGATGAATGGAATAGACATTAAACACAAAATTATGTAAGCAGACCTTTCAGGATAAACCTGCAGGATCAGCCATACAGAAACACATAGATCCCTAAACTATCATCACAACAGGAGATCATTTGATGACATAAAAGTGGTGACCTCAAATCCAAAGTGCATGCAATGCGGTTGACTTTCTGCAGTGTCAAATTACAAGCCAAAAATGTCCCCACCCCCAGCGAGCCCGAACAGTAAACTGGGCGTGTAAAGGGTGGAAAATTCCAGCCTTTTTATTTTAAGCAAAGCCGTTGTGTTTACTCCTCCATCTCTCCTGATACATTAACTAGGTCAAGCAAAAATGAATCTGCCAACAGTCTAAAGAGGGGTGGTGACAGGATGGTGGGAGGTGCTGATGGATGGGGGTGGGTGGGGGGGTGTTATTCTGTGGACTTTGACAAATTCCATAGTCAGGATGAAACCCAGTTGCCTAATTTTAGGTCTCACCTCCCCCCCCATTGACTTTCCAAGGAGGTCTGAATTCACAAGCATTGGCTGGAGCTCGTTTCAACGGGGTCCTGGTTACATAATTTAATGCCCAGAACTAAATTTCTATTTTCCATAAGCCTCTTGTGAGACTTTTTTACGCGACTGTTGTGCACGTGAATCTGCTCACGATTTTGTATTTGACTGGCTGGAATTCATCCAAGTTAACTTCAGCCCATCCTCTCTGTGGCATTTTCATTTCAGACAACAAAACATGCATCTCAACTTCCTCTGGGAAGAACGCCTGTGTCTACAATCATAATTATATTTATCCTCTCCAAAGTTCTCCAAAGCTATTTTAGCACATGTGCTGAGGGCAATTTTAGCCGTGGACAACCTCACTATGTTGTATATTTAAAATAACGCTTTAATATATCGATATAAAACAGGGGAAACCTAATCATTATGTAAGTGTGGCACACAATAAATGAATAGGGACATGAACTGAGATTATTTTACGTTACATAATGCAACACACCTTTCAGTGAATGACGCTCCAGGCATGTGAGCAACAAGGAAATGGACTGAACGCATGGCTCAGCACATTGAGTCTGACATTCAATCCTCTGGAGGGTTGCGCCAAATGTTTTAAGGCTCATTTACAGGTCTGCTTTTCCACAGGGTCATGAGGTTCAGGGTGTCACAGATGGCTGAGCCGAGGAGCTGGTGTTTCTTTGCAAAGCGAAACAGCGAGTGGGGGAGGGTCTTTCAGCAGGCCAGTGGGCTTTCTGCACCTTTGTGCGCAGCCACATGCTAAAGCGTGCTTGGTTTGGTGATAATTTTATTTTCTAAATTGGAATCTTGCAGTCAAACATTTTCACCACTTTAATAAACAAACCCGCAATGATGAAAGTTCAGTTTATTTTGCAGATGCATGTTAAAATGCAGTTTGGTAGTGACTGATTTAGGAATGGTGACAGTCAACACCTCAAAGAAGATACCAGAAAGCACCACTTGTATCCAGAATGACAACTGATGAACTGATGCGTTGAAGGGGCTTCCTCTTCAACTCATGCAAAGATTGATGAAGATTAAAACGAAGATGGTATCAATTATCTGAATGTATCTAACAGAAAGTGAGTAAATGTCACTTAAAAAAATAAAATAAATTCTTTAAGATTATAAGACGAGGCACGGTGGCGTCTTGACGCGAGACACCTTCTGCAACTTCTATGCTTACTGCATGTGACTTGACCTTTGCACTCTGGAGTACGGCGTAATAAGACACAATGAGTAACACGAGGTCTCGGATAACCAGCCAGATAATTCACTTCCTAACACATTCTGGGAAAGCCAGATAAAACGTCACAGCTGAGCCACATTTCATCCAGGAAATGATGTGAATCAGGTCAACGGGCCAAGGTTCCCTGTGAGAAGGGGTCAGAGGGGAATGTGGTGCTTTTCACTCAGTTTATCTGACAGTTTTTTTTTCTCCTATGCATTATCATCATACAAAACCTATTCTTGAACACGCAAGTCCCCGAATCTCAACCAAAACCCCACAACCAAAATATGTTTTCAATGGCGAGAACATTTTCTTCGTCAGCCAGTTTAGCAGATTGAAATAGTCTTAATACATCTGGAAATTTAGGTTTTATTACTAAATTGCAGACAGAAATTATTTTGTAAAAATATTTTTTTTTGCAGGTGAAACCACCAAACTGTCACGGGCCAATGCAGGTGAGAGGGAAATCCAGAAACTGAGCTTTATTATCCAAAACCGGCTAGTCAGTCCAAACCAGCAGACAAATCAGAATAGGTCAGTTCCAAAAATCAGGCAGAGGTCACAAAACGGGTGATCAGAACAGGCAGGCAGACAGATCCCAGGCGCCAGGCAAAAAGGCTAATTCATATTTTGACATGTGGTACTTTTAATGTATTTCGAAGGACATTTACTTTTAATCAGCATAGGTCCTGAATTCATCTTTAGCCTCAATAAAAGACGGGAGGATAATGACACATTCAGAACTATTTCTACTTAAAAAACAAAACCGCCATCCTGATGCCACCGCCTTCATTAGTCACAAACCCATTACGGTTCTCTGAGTTTTTATAATTTCGTTCCAGCGTTCACAGTTTCAGTATCAACAACAAAGACGTGAATGCGTGCTGCATTCACGTTAAAAGCCTCGCATTGTAAGAAGCGCGCTCCGAGTTCCAACGCTGTGATTCACGAGCCTGCTTTGTGCAGCCTCCCACTCCTGCTTGCACATGTCGTCTGCTGCTCTGTCCTTCATCCACGCTAACGTCACAGGAGGCTGGCTGCACTCCTACGTTCCCCGCAGAGTGTGACCAGTTGGATTGGCAGCCGGGTCCAAGTATGCAAGCCTCTCAGTAGATGCTGTGATCAATAGGTGGCACAGAGGGCCCTCACACGGTTTGTCTAATTACCATGCCAAATGGTGGACAACCGCACAGGACACAATGTCCTGTCAGCTCAGCGGGCCCCTTCGCATGTCTGCACTGCGTTTGGCTGTCCTCGACCGAAGCCGAAGCCGAAGAGCATCATCGGTGTCTTCACCGTCCCCCCCCCCCCCATTTGGTGCTCCAGTTCCTCCCCTCACATGCACTGGCTGGAGCTCAGCAGCCTTTGTGAATGCTCCGACAGACGGAAGCAGAAATAGCTCCACAAATAGACCCATCGTCTGCCTCACAGGGGAGCAGTAGCCCCACTTCTGCGTGCTCTTGCCTCCCATTCCATGTGTGCCTCAGGCCAAAGCAGGCTCGCCAAGAGCCACAGGGAAATCAAATTTGGAATTATTAGATCGCACCCACGAGTGTCGCGGGAGAGCGAGAGAATATCCGTGCATAATACATATTGTTGTGAAAATAGGTCGATGTCTGGAGTCTGCCGTCTGTCAGGAATCTGATCTGGAAGAGTTGAGCAAACTGCCAGTCATCCACAGGTCTGCGTAGAGTCTTAGGAGATGAGTCTGAGTTACTCCAGCGTGAAATAGAATGAGAATGAAAAAAGACTCCTTGGACAAGAGAGAAGCTTCAAAGCTCCGTTTGCATTATGAGAAATGCTCCTCCATGTGCAGCCAGCCCCAGATTTTAATGGCATTTTGGTGAAGTTGTTGCGCTCATACCAGCAAGGGAACTCAATAGGACAAAAGGGGCGGAGTCAGGAATTTTATTTTGCATTCTTTAGTTTTCGTCGCCATTTCCATCCGTCATGCTTGAACTACCAGGCAGGTTGAAATGAAACTTGGTAAAAGGCAAAAGAGGGTCCCATAACATTTTGTGCTGGATCCTGATAAAGGAGCAGTTGGGATTTGTATATTTTTGGCCTGCATTCAAACGTCACTTCATTCAAAGCATGAAAGTAGAACACTGTCAACATCTACTTAAATGATCAAACATGAGCGTGCTCATTAGGCAGCATGTCTATTTACTTTAGTTTGGGTTTGATGTCAGAGTCTGCACTCCACACTCCAATAAATAAAGCCTTGGGTCAAAGTGACTGATTAGTCACTGAAGACAAATGACATGGCTCAGATGCCCCCTTTGGTCAAGGGGATGGAACAAGCCCCCTCCCCTGAAATACCCCCCCAAAACAAATAATTTCCCCCCCCTATGGCTGAGCAATCAGTGGCGAATGCAGGAAATGTTTCACACTCATTTTCTAAGAAAACTTTATTGCCCATTTTAGCACAGTGTAAAATAGTCTTTAAAGTAATTAAATAATACATAAAAATACACACTGAGTAAAAAACAACAACAACAACCTGATATTAATAAATAAATACTGAGAAATAAGAAACTGGAAAAAAACTGCACAGTATTATTATCTTTCAAACATAAATGTAAAAAAAACAAAACCATGTCCCTCGATTAGTGTGTGTGGAAATAACTGGTCTTAATTTGGAGCTGGATGTGTTGGTGAGAGCCTGCAGCCTGCAATAAAGTTGTCACATGGCTCCCCCCCCCCCCCGCAATCAGCCTACTTGAATTCATCTCACAGTCTTAAGATGATTCCAATCAGAGCTCAGGCATAGTTTGCCCTCAGAGATCCCTCCCTTTGAGCTGCAGTCTGACAGGTACACAATGTAGTCACGCACCTTTTGTTCTTTTTGGACCGTGCCTCGCTCCACCTGTGTGTGATAGGTCATTTTAGCTAGCGTCCTTTCCCATATGTGTCAACAGATCTGCTCCACTCATACCTTTCTTACGGCTGTGAAAACAATCAAAGAGGAAAAACATTTACTTTGGAACATAATGCGATGTCAAAAATCTTTGCTCAGATTCCTGTGCGGCTCAAACCAACAAAGCCGTAACCTGTGGGTTGTTGACGTTCACAGGTGTTGCTTCGGCGGCACGTTTTTATTTGTTCTAAGCTAAGCTGACCACCCTTCCTTACTTTCTGCATGAAAAATTATTTTTTTAAAGAATAAATAAATAAATAAAAATATGTTAATTTATTTGTCTTGAGGGGGGGGGGGGGGTTACTGATAATTCCCAAAGTTTCTTCTGGTGCATGCAGCAGGAAGGTTTTTCATCACATCATTTTGCAACACCTTCCTGAGTGAACCCATCTCCTCCGGCTTGGCGTCTGGGATCATATCCGCACTTTTATAAGCGCTCAGCTGGATCTCCGGCCTCTTCTCTCTGACGGCCTGCAACCCTGCCTGAGTGACGTTCCTGCAGAAGTCAATCTTCACCTCCTCCAGACCGTCTCCATAAATAACCATGGCATCCAGGCTGCAGTCGGTGATGCGAACGCAGTTCTCCAGGTGCAGGTAGCGCAGCTTCCTGCAGTTCTGCAGCACGGAGAACACATCCTCATCTGTGATGTGTCCACAGCCGGACAGGCTCAGTGAGAGCAGGTTGGCAGAACTGTGGCACAGACAGTAGATGATTAAAAAACGGTTTTCTGAGTACAACAGTAGACAGGACTGAACAATTACCGGACGTTTGATGAATCATATCATGGCCAAACTGCCTTCCCTCAAGTCTAAATCTGCAGGCATTACTTCAAAAACCAATGAATGGGGATTGTTGCTCAGAAATGCCCGTTTGATTCATGCACTCTGTAGCCAGCAATGAACAACAGATATTACAGTGGAGCTGCCATGCAACCAGAAGAACCTCACACGCACCTTTTTGTGACACCCACTGTGCAACCCACGCGCTGAGCATTTGTAACATTAGACAAATTCAAATCCAGTAACCACCTTCTTTGCGATGACTCTAGCGTGCAAACTGCACCCCAAAGACAAACGGCTGTTTCTCTTTTTTGTCCCGAGCATGGCGTCAGTGTTTGTGTGGAGTCTTATCCAGGAAGAGGCAGACGCACATGTTCCTTCCTCTGACAGCAACAAAGAGCCAATTGTAGGCTCCACCTGCTGCATTAACCTCCCGTCTGCAGCTGACTGGGAGGGTCTGCATCCAAATCAGTCTATCCCCCACCCCCACACACACAGCTTGTCTGCATCCCCTCCCACTCCATCACGTGTGCTTGCTTCCTTCTCCCTGACACATTTTGGGAGGGGTTATCTGTATGCAATGAGTGTGCCTGCAAAGCAAGACTGGATCTCGCAGTGCTCGTGTCTTGCAACTCTTATTTCACTATACAGGGAAAGCCTCATGGGGCGGGGGGGGGGGGGGGGGGGGGGCATTGTGCCAGAGGCAACAATCTAGAAATTGCCCCGATCTTCCAATGATCAAGAATCCAGAATAAGAATAAAGTTTTCTATACTTCTCAGGCGTTATTTGCGCTAACACGTTTTTCTCTTATGAAGTACAAGGATTATATTTCTCAAGGACCCTGAATGTGTGTTCAGCACTGGTTTTACTGGTCACACGGGTTACTGCAAGTCACAGGTGAATATTTTATAAAGGTATACAACGTGCACAATTCTTTCTGGTCCAATCACGTAAAGCATCCGGTTTGTTTCCAACAATTCCTGCATAGTCCGTCTGTAAGGCGCCGCAAGCTTCAGACTAGATTTAAGAATACTCAGAGGTGCATGCATTGTTTGTTTACTCTGTTCAAAGATCATCAAACAAGTTATTTTGTTCCTTATCTTGACCAAAGTCATGACAAAGCAGTGGACAACCACACATGGACACTTACATGTGGCAGACACGCGCCAGGAAAGAGCTGACCAGGGCTTCGTGTTTGCCGCAGAGGTCCTTCTGGAATGAAGTCTTCAGCCAGTCCTCAATGTTGCACACTTGCACTCTGCTGGAGTACCAGCAAACAGTCAAGCAGCGTAACGAGGGTCCCAGGACAAAGTTGTCCCTCCTCAGCTCGCACAGGGAGCCGAAGTGGAGCAGATTCCAGAGGTGGGGGTCCAAGAAGACCTCGCGCAGCTGATGACAGGCCAGGGACAGACTCCTCCGACTGTCCTTGTCCAGGAAAGAGAAAAGGTGGAGGAGACATTCGCGGTTGAGCTGTGTGAGATGCATGCCGCGTCGCACTAAGGCAGAAAGAGAGGCCTCTTCCCCGAGGCGGCGACGGGCCTGCAAGCCAGCATTGTGTGGCCTAGATACGTGATGCCTCCACAGGCACACGGCGGAGGCCTGCACATATAAGGCGAGGGAACGGCGGCTATTTTAGGAAGGCAAAGATGGACGTGTTTGAATTCATCCACTCCCTGTCCATCTGTCACGGTTCTCAACAGGCAGCAAGAACAGGATGGACCAGATGTTTACACGGCGCCGGCCTAGTTCTCAGATGCTCACTAAGAAGGCAAGGAAAAAGATCAACAGGCCTAGAATTGACTGCAATGCAACGCTCTGAACGTATAAACATGTTGAAATGCTTCAGAGACTCACTGAAGAATGCTATTTGTATTATTAGTCCTATCGCGTTATAACCCGAAGCCAGAAAAGCAGAGAAGGTTGAGAATTGAAATGAGATATCTTTCTGCAGGAAAGCCATAAAAGACGCTGAAGTTTTATATAAACTGGTTGCTTGTGTTCTTTTTCTACATATCAGCCACAGAGAAGGCAGAAGTAGGGCAGCACACACACACACACACACACACACACACACAGTACTAATATTTGGTCCACTCCTTATAGGGGAGAGCAAACATCGACTAGAACACCATTGAAAACATATTTACAGGAGACACTCGATTAAATGAAAACCACGTAGCATCTGGGCCCAGATCATTATGTCGTTTAAATGATCATCTAAATGTGACAACCCTTTCATGCGAGTCAGATCCCAGGACCAGAAGAACACAGTGAGACTGAGACTCATCGTCTTTGAACTTGCTCAGTTGGAGGATGCGGGACATGCCGAGACGTCAACAGCAAAATCCCATTAAATCTGTGTCAGCACCTCCACGCGGCAGTTCTGGTTTCGCCCTGTTCCACTTGCAAGCACAAAGCATTTGGGAAACGCCACCGTTGTAAGGCTGGTAACAGGATGTACTGTGACTCAGTGGCACGATGTCCTCCGACCAGCCGAAACGCAACGCGATGCGAGTTCATTATTGGCGGCAGTGATCCAACCGGAGGAAAAAAGAACGAGGAGGAAAGGAAAGGTGAGCAGGCGAGGAAGAGCAGCTGCTCCTCATCATATAGGAGCGCTTGTTCCTGTCACATTGTGACAAAGACAGGGTGGTTTTGTAATGTGCATGAGTCCAACCGACAAACTATTTAAGAGCAGCTGGGGTCGAATGCAGATATTTTTAATAAAGATCCTGAACAGACCAGACCGTCCAGCTGCAGGATTACAAGGGAGGAAGAGAAAGAAACGAGTTCCATTAAAATGGTCTAAATCTTTCACAAGAGTTGATAAATCATTCTCAGTTTTTCAAACAAGCCTGTAAATCGAGGCTAAGACACATCTAAGACTCTGTGTAGCTAATTCAGCCATTAATTAAAACACGCCGTTCCTCATTTGAATGATTGAATCACTTTGGGTCTAAATGAATTCTTCCTCCAACTACAGTTGAGTAGATTCATCACATGAAAGGACTCGGAGAGAATATGAATCACACATCAGAAGCAGTTTGATTTGGTAATATCTCCTCATTAGAACGTGTAACTGCTCCACGTGGTCATGGACGTGGTTACTGGGTTGCTAAGGGGTGTGTGGGGGGGGGGGGGGTACGAACGTGAGAGAGAAAACCAAAAGATCTGTTGCATTTTATCACAGACACGTTTTTAAAGAGCATTTCATAGTTTATCAATTATTTCTGGTCAAGAACTGAAATCAACTCTAAGGAGAACTTGTCAGTCAGTAAATGCATTGTATCGTGTATCCTAAAACATTTCCTAATAATTGGAAAGCAGATCAAAGAGGTTTACAAGGAAGTGGAAATAATACAAATTGTACGCTGCTCTCTACACATCAGTCTCGACTCGGCACTGGCCCAAATGAGGTGTTTGTGAGGCTTCAGGACAATAATCGCCTCTGGAATCCATTACATACATTAGAGGTCTGCCCCAGAGGAAAAGACATTCAAGGAATAAATGCATAAAGACAAACTGAATAAAACACAAAAAGCAGAGAATGAAACGCAATGCCATCATGCAGTCGATTTAAAACACACACACACAAAACAGCTGGATATACAATAAAGTGTGACGATCGACTGTTTAAATCAAGCAATGCGAGACACGACTGAGGTGACTGAGTGAAGAACCGGGCCGAGAGGGAGGGAGCTTCATTGTGCAACGGCTCGCGTCGCTTCCTCTGCTGCAGCCTCGTCCGAGGCGTCCCCGTCGGTCGCGGCGTCCATCGAAGCCGCGTCAGCGTTACGCAGTCCAGCTACGTCTCCGCCCTCATTTGCCAACGCGGCATTATCTGCGACTGCCACGTGCACGCTCGCGCGTGAGCCTGCCAAGTCCATCAAAACCACATCTGTGGCAACGTCCGAGCGAGCGAGCCCTTCTGAGGAAACGCTGTCCACAGCGGCCTTCTCCACGTAGAAGAGGATGTAGGCCTTGGCCTTCCTCACTGCGTCCTCATTGGTCAGCGTGACTGTGCTGTCATTGAAGTGGCACCAGCGGCCCTCGTGGCTGCCGTAAGCCGTATAGTGCCCCGATCCGACCCTGCAAACAGACGCGTGCGTCATTGTTCTGCGGTGCGCTGCTGCTGAAGCGAGGAAGGCGTCAACGTAGTAGCGCAACATCGCCGCCTGGAGGCCAGCAGTAGAACAGCACTCTGAGCTCATCTAAAAACATTTTCGAGGCCTTTCAGCGTGTATTTTTATTTTTATTTTAACCTTGGCTGTGAACAAAGCTTCTCAGCTAAACTGAATTTAACTTGTTTATACAGCCACGGGTTGAATAAATTCCAATAGAGGTAATCTTTAGAATTATGGGTGAGTTTTTTTTTTTTATGTAGAAATCCAGCTGTTAATTTTGCTGCCATGGCTACAGCACTTACTGCATGCCTCTGTACATCTCACACTATCAGCTGAAGGAGGAACACACACACACACACACACACACACACACACACACATTCTGCATCTACTCACCCAGATCCATGATGTACCACAACAGCAACAAGGTCATACAGGCAGCTTCCAGGCAGTGAAATCTCTGGCTGCAAACAAAGAGGAGAAAGCATTGTCCAGTCTGGCCGATTAACTTCCCACACATCAGGATGAAATTAAATGACAGCGGACATCACTCATATTATTCTTCTGGGCCTGGGGCATCTAACGGCATCTGTTTGAACTGCAGAACTTATATTTTCATAAATGCGTCATTTGCTTTTCTTCGTTTCTCTAAATTAAACACTTAGCTTTCTACCGTTTCTTGAAATGCCTTGTTGGAAATTAAAAATCGTAAATTTACATTGCGAAATTCCGCGACCAACCTTTCCTGCTTTGCGCTCACCTCGAGTAAGTATCCCGTCATGTCCAGGTCTTTGAGCGGAAACTCCACGTAGGTATCCACCTTATTTCTCAAAAACGCTGTCCAGTGGAACCTTTTTAGGTGCAGACATAAAACCTTCATTTGGAAATAAAAACTTCAGTTATATGACAGCCCAGTTAATTTCCATATACGAGGTAGAATTAGTCAAAAGTGATGAAGGATCTGAGACTTTCTGGTCTCCTACCTTTGGCAGCTTCTGGATCCAGAACTTCTTAGTGGATTTCTGTCGCTTTTTACACTTGTGGCAAAAGTAAAGTTCTGTTTCATCAAGTTCTTCCAGGTCTGTGAAGCTATGCAAGCAGTCTGCAGTGCAGCAAACAAAAATGCATTAATTTCAATAGTACACAACTTTACAGTAGCACACAGAAAATAGAGTAAATCAGACATGAGGAAACTTACCACGCAAGGTACATCTAGGCCCGGGCTCCTGGTCCTTACTCCTCTTTTGTCTGAACTTACTAGGAATGTCCAAAGACAGATCTGGTGAAAAAGACAGGAGAAAAGTTATCATGCTTTAGTTATACACCTCACGTTCTTTCAGAAAGCATGCAGGGAAAAAAGGCGGTCTTCAACTTGTTTACCAAGAAATGGATCAAACTTCCGAGATTCTGTCCCACATATCAAGCAGTGGACTTCATTCTGAAGCAAACCCCCAAAGTTGGATGTGACGACACTGACTCTGCCATTTCTGTAAGAGTCCAAAGGCAAACAGCGAACAAATAGAAACCTTGAACTTCATAAGTACAAAATATGTAAGCATCACATTCTGCTACCAACGACATAACAAATCATCCTTAGCTAACTCAGAAGGAGCAAACAACAAGAGAATACATTTAACAGATCATTTAAATTAATAAAATAAGACAACGATTGAAACACAGTACAACATACTTGCATTTCATTCAAAAGTGATGTTAGATGGGCTTACATGCAGCACCTTCCCTCCGTGGCTGAGCGCCTGACCCCATCCTGAGGTGAGACCGGGTGGGACGCCCCGTTGCGACTGTACTGGAGCTCTCTGTGGAGGTGGTCCAGCAAGTAACGCATGAACTCGTGGGCATCCTGCTGCTGATAACCTCTGGATAAACACACAGCTTTAAAATGACATCGCCTGCGATACACGCCGCTTCTTCATCATGAATATACTCCACTTTAAGGCATGGAAAGAACAAAAAAACATTTGACTTCTCAGCATCATGACCGAATACTGCACACAACTCGGGCCTACCTGAAGCTTGGCATGATTTTCCATATAGCGTAAAATAAGGAGTCTGGACTAAAAGCAGTCTGGTTTCCTTGCCACAGGGAACAAAGGGTTTTTCTGAACTCCTCCACCAAAGACCTGTTCAACAGGTGAGTGAAAATTGATGGGTTTTTTTGGTTAAAAAGAATGCTTTGATAAAATTTCACAAAATATTTTGTCCCTTTTTTTCATTTAAATAATACCAATATAATACAAATCCTACAGATACACAAGTGAATAGTTGATTGTTACAAACATACATTCATTTTATTCCTGCACTGAAGCAGAATTTCATTTACGTTAGGAGCCTTATGAGAAAAGACGCCCCAGATGGCCGGTTGTCTCCTACGATCATTAAAAATGGATACATTCCATTCTGTAATAATTGACTACAGATAAATGCATCCAGCCGGTAAATCTCCAATCTCCCAGAAGTGGACCTTACACACTGTTGTCCCCGTGGCTGCGGGTGTGGTACATCCTCCTTCCTGCAGTCTTTCCACTGCGTAGAGACACTGCAGGCAGCTCCTTGAAATAACAGCTGAACTGTTCGATGTTGCTGTCAAAAAATAAAAAGTGATGACTTTTCATAGAGATTATTAACATGCATGTGTTAGAGGGGAGCAACAGACCTAAGAGACACTTTAAAGTGAGAGAAAAGTCTTTCCCATTCTCATTATTTTCAATTTGATTACAGATAAAGTCTCTATTGACTGCTGATTTATCCACATTATGCCAGCTTTTAATATTGTGAACGTTTTACAAACTAGCAAGCAAACATTGGGTAGCATTTCTTTGCTGAACTTTTATTTGCTACAGATTAATCTGACAAACAATAAACAAAGTAGCATCATCTCTACCTTATTTTGCAACGATAAAACCACATTTTTCAGAGATCCACTCTAATATCAGCCTCTCACCAGCAAAAAAGGTTTTTAAAATCAATGGCAGTACAAAAATCAGCATTTCATTCATCTATGTTCTTCTGGTTCCTGTAAGTTTATTAAGCTGTTGTTTGTCTTTTATTTGTACAGTGTACACCACGTTACTAGAAATACCGCGCTGGGAAATGTGGCCTGCAACAGTCTTACCTCAGAGACTGCAGGATGGCATTCATGAAGCATGTGTTGCCTAAATTCCTCAGACCAGTGGGGCCCAACACCGCTCCATCCTACAGCGACAAGTCAGATGGGAAAACATGTCCATATAGCTCATATTTTATAATGACTTCAGAAAGTCATGCCTAAAGAATAAGTTTCACTAAAGAGAGCTCTATAAAAGTTGCTGACTCGTTGAAATGGAGCTCGGTCCCACAGGATAAATATGGACTTGGAAAATGACAATGCGAGCGATGTTTGAGTGGTGCTGAGAAAATTATAGAGCGGATGCTTTTTTATTTTATACAACACATAAGAATAACTGAAGTTGTTTACTTGGTCTTTACACATCTTGCTCTCTGAAACGGGGCAGTCGGCAAATTTCCTTTTCCGCTGTCTGTCACCCATCAGCGCCGAGCTATAAGACAGAAAAACACTTTATCTACACAATCATCTCGTATCGAGTATATTGTGAAACATGTGTTCCGTGTGATCATCGGTTTTTTTGAGATGCGTCGTAACTTGCCTTTTAATGTCCTAGTATCAAAACGAATTTCTTTTTTTTTTAATTATATGGACAGTGTATTAAATGATGAAGAAACAATATGACAAAACCTGTAACACACTAGTCAGTCATCTTTGTTACTTACTTTTCTAAAGTCTGAAGATGCTCCCTCACCTTCTGCACCTGCCCGAGTCGGGTGTCATTGACAATAAAGTCATCACATCTGTAACTACACAAGTAAAGTCACATCATAAATCAAACCTAAATTTATTGTGAGGCAGAAAAAACCTAATTAATAAAATTGGTACACATGAATATAATGCAGTCAGGTACATGTTTGATGTGGTAAATAATTCTGAATGTGGCAGTAATTAATTAATATCATTAAAACCCTATTTTTTTGTGCCAGACCAGAGGAATGCAGGGTGGTTTGCAGCGCAGCTGGTTTCTCTTACCATAGAACAAATATTTCAATGCAAAGGCTCGACGGGGAGTACTCACCAGAATACGCTGTAGTTGCTGCAGTCCATGCAGACGGAATGATGGGATTTCTCCTTCTCCTGTTTGTCTCCTTTTTTTGGATTGACACCGGCAGCTTGGCTGTCTTCAAAGTGTTTCTTGGCGTGTCCATTGACATATCTGTTGATAAAAGGAAGATGGTCGAGAGGCATGACTTTTAGTCATTTTATTTTATTTGCAGGACAAACCAGGATACATTATTGTTATTTTTTTCATATATATATATATATTTGAAATGAAGCTACTTTAAAACAGAAATTAAAGATTCTCTTTTAGAATTCTGTGAAGAGAAAGATCTGGATATTAGATGCAAGAATGAGAATGAGAATACTTCAGAGACTATGATTTTTCGAAGCTCCAAGGAACATATTTCAGTCAGACACCAACTTACCTTCCGCAATGGACCATCAGACAGGCGAGACAAATCCATGGACTTTTATTGGAGCGGCAGACTGGAGATAAAAAGTAGAGGAAATCTTACTGACAAATAAATTGTAAAAACAACGTGTTCTTGCAAAACTCTTTTTAGGTGGCCCCATTGCGTGATCTGCCTCAGTGGTAGCAGCCGTGATCCATTTAAAATGACAGGAACACACAAAGCTGGGCTAACGACACACTATCACTATCTTTACGGGTATCGAACCCTTCTCTTACCGATGCAACACCAGGAAGACGGAGCACCGTTAGGGAACCTCGAGGAATCGGCAGGGCAGCACACGTTTGAGTTCAGATGCGGGCACTCCATCGGTCTACAAACAGCGAGCAATATTAACCAAACGCTGCTACGAGCAACGAGACAGCTAACAACAATTGACCTAAACTAGCTAGCTAACGTTAGCCGCTGCGTTTCCCTGTCTTGGCTAACATTTGCCAGCCGCTAGCGCCAATATTTTCAGTGTCCTGAAGTACGCAGAAAAATAAATATGCTGCTGTTTCCACCACGAAAGAGCGTCAATATAGAGAGGAAGCGTTATTTTACTTTTATTTTTTTTTTGGTGCACAGGAATACCAGAAAGCCGCTGGCGTTTGCCACCAACACAAATGGAAGTACGTTCCGGAAGTGACGTTGTGTCGTCCGGCTCCGTTTTTCGTCCGCCACAAAGACGAGACATCTTTCCGGGGAAGCGCTTCCCTTCCTCCGTCTTGTTTGATTTTACCGGAACATTTCGGACACATTTGTGGGACACAAGTTTCATCCACTGCATTTTCACTCGAGGAATTATTATTATTTTTTTGCTGTGTTGTGCGTCCGAGCATTGATCAACGTCAAGTTGCAACTCTATTTCCGTCACGGTGACGCGCATGCGCACCAGACAGAGGGCGCACTTAATTTTCAGGCAAAATTAAGAACTTTAAATTGGTGAATTTTGTATTCCACGCATACACTCACACCTACGGGCAATTTAGTGTCACCAATCCACCTAAGCTGCATGTTTCCAGTGGTGGGACGAAGCCCAGAGAGAACCACGCAGAGACACGGGGAGTTTGCATGAAGTCAAAATTTGAATTTAGGTTTGTTTCAAACTTTGGGATGTTTGTCATTCAGATAATCTTCTTTAATGAGTTCTCTCATTTTCCATTTAGAGCGTGGGACGGGCACGCTGTCTGGCGCAGTGTCATGACCTGAATGTTCATTTCACTACCATAACCAGCCAACATAGTTTCCGAGAATCTGTCTGTACATCCAGACAGAAAGCCTTTATTGTCATTGCATAGTGGCTTCGCAACCACACGCCACGTGTAATAATCACACTAGCGCAGGACGGCTACATCTGGTTTCTCCACCCAAGAGGCATCATGTTGCAAAAATGCAAACAATTGCTAGAAATTGAAAACACCCCAGCTTGGCCAGAATACTCGCCACTGTGCCACGTGGCGAGTGGGACGTGCTCTAATAACCTACCAATAACCCGTGACTTTGTGCAGGCATTAAAGAGGAGTGGAACAACATTCCACACGCCTCAATCTATGGCCTGATCTACTCCATGTGAGGATATGTTGCACTGCAACAGGCAAATGGTTGCCCCCCCCCCAAAAAAAAGAAGCTGTATGTCAAATCAATTGCTGTAATTGTCTTTGTACATTTTAAACTGGTCTTTTTTTGTGAGCAACCCAAGGCAAACCTGTGCAATAATGTTAACTCAGCATCTTGATGTGCTATACCTGTCAAGTAGATGGATTATCATTCTCAAAGCCTCATTAACAGATTTAAACTTGACAGTTGCCTCACAGCAAGAAGGTCATTGGTCAATTCACAATAGGTGTGCATGAATACTGATCGTCTCGTCTTCAAGAACATAATAACTGTGTTTTTGTGACCATGGACAGACTCTCACATCGTTTTCTTCACGTGCACTTCGACATTTGCACAAAGATGCAACTCATTCCTGTGTCCATTTCTCCGTGCGCAGATTATGATTGTTGGAATATTTTGATCATGTTAAAATAAAGGAATAATAAGTTTTAAAAAAAGGCAATGTGCCCCTTTTTTTATTGGGATGTTTATTTTTTTCACATATGATGACTAATAAAATACTTGTTCATGCTTTCTTTTATTCATTTTATATATCAATTATTAAGCTGAAACAGTACATTTTTAATCTAAAATATGTTCAATCCCATTTTAAACATATGAACTCCACCTAAAATCACACTATTTGACAAAAGATTTACAGCACTAAGAGATTTTGTTAATCAGTAAATTAAGTAAAACTGGGTCATTTGTAAAATGTCGATTCTTTTTACTTATTTCTATGTTAAACAACAGCAAATTCTACTGAACTAATGAAACAACCAAGGGAGAAAAACTCCCGTTGACGCCATGTTGCAAATTAAAACAGTACAAAAGTGCTTTCAAAGGTAATTTCTGCAATGTTAAACAACACCGTTTAAGAACATCGAAAGCATGATAAACTGGATCATGAAAATGTTTTTTGTATTTTCACCACTTTCTGTAAAAGAGCTCCAACAAAACAATCTCCATAAAATAAAGTACAGGTAGTCTTAATATTCTGCAAAAAGCTTCTACTTAGTTTATATCACAGTTTTCTCGACTATTCATCGAAACTGTAAAATTACGTTCCAAATTAAAGCTAAATGAAATTTATTCCAGAAAACAAAAACAAAGCAAAAAACAAAGTCAGATTATTCTTCAGACGGTTGCTGATTAATTAAATTGAGTCTATTAACCAACCCACAAATTATTTCAACTCTGCTTTCTTTTGATTGTTCTTTAAGTAGCAAGGCTTATTTTGGATTGCTGAATAAAAAGCAAGTCTTATGAAACATCACCTTGGACATGAGGTGAAACAATACAGAATATATTACATAGGACAAACAGTTCATATGTTTGGTATCAGGACTAACAGAGTTATAACAGCTCAACAAGCTGGTAAACACTCCATATTTGTCCAATGAGGTGGCATCATTTCCTATGACATTTCAATTGCCTGCTCTTGAAGTGGTGAGCTGGACTTGGGGTCTCCACCTTTCCCCGAAGTCTTCTTCTTGGAAGTCTTTTTCCTGATGAAGTACAACGAGTATTAAATACAGAAGAGTAACCTTCAACTGCAAGTAATGCTGACGCTTTATAGTTGGGTCAATCATCATTCCTTATATGAAACTTGAGAGAAAGAAAAATGTCTTACTTTGACTTAACAGTCAAGACGATCACAGTTATGATGATAGCAGCAACAATGACAGCAAGCACAAGTCCACAGATGATCGCTGATGAAGACAACGGTGTAACAGATGAGTAGGATTCATGAAAATTGATTGAAGTTTTTTTTTTTTTTTTTAATAGATTATAATAAAAAAGAAAATTAGGCAAATGGTTGCAACCTGTTTGGAATCTGAAAACCAGTTTAGACTCAAACAAGAAAATGCTCAAAGTATTTTGTACTATAAGACTGCATGAAGTGGCTCAAATGCATATCTACCGAGAGGAGTGTCCGGTTCCGCCGCCTCCTCTTCATCACCATCATCTAGGAAACAAAACATTTAACATGCTCTTGTTTCAGAAACCATTTGCGCCATGTGTCTTGCACCATGACTGAGCCATTAGTTTGAAAGCATGGATTGAGATGTCAATAATCCTAACGTAATGTGACTCTCAGCATTGCGTAAGGGGGACTGTGCTCACCGTGGATGCCATGGCAGGTTTGATTGCAGCTTTCAAGTGACAAAAATCTGTTTCCGTTTCCAACACATCCGGTCCAATGGAACTTTTTGCACTTGTCGTGAATAGAATCATAGTAGTATCTCAGATATCTACCGTTACACTGACCTGAAGCGTGTTTAAAGTGACATGCCTCAGATTCTGTGGAGACACAACATCATCTTCATCATGACCATCATCATTATCGTTATTATGCATCATTACAGCAGCAGGGTTTAGTCTTTAAAAATAATGCGTATTATAATGTAATAATAAATACTTATTTATAAATTGCTCTGCTATTGATTCTAAAGAAGACAGATAACTTAAACGTAGAAAAGTAATTTGCAGAAATCTATCGCATTTGTAACGTGCAGTCCTCTCTTTCACCACGTGTTGGCGTATTGCAGCTGTTTCTGAACGATGACGTTTTCCTACAGCCAAAAGCTGATTACAGGTGGGGGAAAAAAAATAATGGCTAAGAATTCGACATTATTTCTGTTTATTAAATCGACACATAAAGTTGCATAGATCCGGACAAAGTAGATTTTGGACACCTGCTGACAGAGATTCCTGCATTAAATCAGGTGCAGTCAGATCTGAAGAAGGCCGTTCTCTTTCATAGTATTTGTGGAGGTTTCGTGATGATGTGTGGTGAGTGGTTTCATGATTCCTTAGGCCATAAAAGTCTGTCTCATTATCCTGTTCATGTTCCAAAGTCCACAGAAAGATACAGGAAGAGAAATTGATTTTTTTAAATCTCTTTTTTAAGCCGGTACTGAAGTTAAATTAGAGAACTTCCTTTTTAAGGCAGAGTTAGTGCTTAAACAAAAGGAGTGATTCAATTGGTTCTACATTACTATAAACTAAAACAAACAGAACAAAGATCTTACCTTCCATGGGGTAGACGTTCTCTACAGTGGCAGAGCAGTTTCTCATGCATTCTCTCTCATGTTCAAAGCGGTTTGCATTTCCACCTTGGCCCTTGTATAAGAATGGATAACACTCATCTTTGGCGACATCGTAATAAAGGGCGAAGTTAAAGTTTGGCCCTTCACCTCCATCATAGGGCAATTCACAGAAAGCTGTTGGACAATAAAAATTAAATATTAGTTTCATTGCGAAAGGTGTTATCTGGCGTTTACGTCACTCAGTTGGATCAGAATCATTTTGCTGCAGTATGTTGGTAAGATGAGCATTGCACAGATACTGTATATTTCAGTAGAAATCATCAACCTGTGATCTCAAAGCTAATGTTTAACTAACCTCATCACCAGTTTCCTACTCCCTCTTTTTATGACAGCAATAAAAAAGTATAATTCGCGGTGGATTTTTAGTCCTCCTAATAGATTCCACCAAAAGGAAGTGGGGGGGGGGGGGGGGGGGGGGTTTGGTGGGAAACTAACTAATCCCTGGATGCTCAAAATGTGAAATTCACACAGACATGAGGCGAGACTAAATGTCAGGGTGACACAAGTTTAGATGGTTTTGCTCAGACTCAGACAGACGTGAGCTCAGCATTTAGAAGTTTAGAATTATGGAGGAAGGAAATGTCCAGTCAGCTCAACGCGGTTCTTAACATGACAATTTCACACACACACATACACTAAATACCATCTTCTCTCTTTATTGTTTGCTGTTTAACGCAACCATTGTGGACTTCAGTGCCAAGTTACAACCTGAGCATAATGTCAGGTAAACGGTAAGATACAATTACATGCTGCTGAGCGATGCAGTTTAAACGTCAGACCTTTTGTGCTTTGATATATAAACTTTTTTCCAATGAGAAAGTATAACTCATGCTATATATGCTTCAGTTTACATCTCGCAGTCATGTTTCCCAGAAAGTCCTAAAGGCTTCTACTTGACAAAAACTGCTCAAGGCCGGAGCTCATCCTTTCACACTAAATATGAGGAGGTCAGGCCTCTGAAAAGTAAACATCTGGCCCATGAAGTCAGTTTAAATTGAGTTGCAACTCACATACCTGGAATATTTGAATGGCTGATGTGGAAAGAAGCAAAAGCAATCCCCACAAGTAACAGGTACTTCATCTTGCTGCTCGTCGCTGCGGCGTCCTTCCTGGACTGAATGAGGGTTGTAAAAGAGGGGGATGTCATGACTGCCCTTTGGACCAACCGAAACAAAAGGTAATGGCAGTTTTATGTTGTACATTATGTATGGCACAGCCAGATATATATACCCACCTCCAAACACAGATAAACATGCCACCGCTTCAGATGACATTATGCTGTTTGACTCCATATTTGTATTTCTTTTGTTCAGTTTTTATATGAAACTCAACCAAGCACACGGTTTTCTAATCTTCATTCATTAATTCATTCATCATTATCCCCGGTAAGGAGGTTCTGTTTTTCACATTGTTTGTCTGTTTGTTAGCAGGATTATGTAAAAAATGCTGGATGGATCTTAATGGAAAAAATAATAATCTGAAAATTGATCTTGATCTAATTTAAATCCCATTAAATTTTGAGAGCGATTCGGATACCTGTCTGGATACTTTTTTTTTTTTTAATCTGGATTTTCCTACTTATAACTCAGGCATTAAAAAAAAACTAATATCATGTAAAATATACATTCAATTCACTCACACAAAATCACAGTCATAAAGATCTCCGATATGCTCTATCCTGGTTCAACTCTGATTAACTTTTATTTTTCATGGTTGGTACAATTTATAACCTTTTGATGTTAATCCAGATCACCATGTGGACGGTTCAAATTCGATTACGAGGAGAATTAGCTGATTGGCGGAGGTTTGCTTTCTCCAGTCCATTTCTAGTGCATCATTTTTGCAAGCTCACATGTTATCTGCCACCCAGTGGCAAAAATACACGGATGAATAGAGGCGTTAACATATCGACACACACTAACTCATTTTACGCAGTACCTTGAGAGCTTATGCACCAAGACTGCTTAAGTGGAGCAATTTGAATAACTGCAAAGTAACCTAATCTTAGAAGCCTCAATTAGAGGAGTCACATAATCAACCTCTGGGAGTTTTGACATCAGTTCACATACCCCTAACCAATGTCCCCTCTAATTTTTCATGCGTCTGAGGCATGAAATAATATACATTTTATTTTAAACGCACTTTACATTTGAAAGCAAATCTCAAAGTGCACAATAGTATAAAAAATAAATAACAAATCAACAAATAAAACAGATAAAATCAACACGAGAGTCCTGGAACTCCGTTTACAATGGCGTCTATTAGATGCGTAAAAACGTGTGAATCTCATCATTAGCCGGAGCAGCCAGTCACCGGTCACTCACTGACTCAGTGCAAAATAGCACAGAATGAATGTTGACGTGTTCATGTTATATTCAATTTAGTTTGGATTTTTTTTGTGTGCGCAACGTAGATTTTCGCTGCGCGAAGACCGTATCAGCTGTGCGTAATTACGCACGAGCGCACCTTAGAGAGAACGTTGCCCCTATAATATATTGTTGTTGTTTTTTTTTTTTAACTAATGAATGTTATACAGTCAAAGGAAAGAGCTGTCTCAAATATTGCCAGAGAGAGAGTCGGCGGGTGGAACCTAAATGCATGCCTGCGCTTGGATGCGGTTAAGTCGTCACTCTCTGGTGGTTCTAGTGTTGCTCTGACGTCACTGCGATCAACAATGAAGCTGACGACATGAATATAAAAGCCGGGTTGAAGGCTGGGGCTCCGGTGCTCCGGTGCTCCGGGATCAGGCTCGCAACGCAACGGGATTCAAGATGCACTTTGTCAGATTTATGCGCATCGCTCTGCTACAACTGAGTCTCCTCTGCGCGCTGCACGGTGAGATCAGCTGTGCGGGAGCGTGTTCGGATAGTCGTTCATAGTTTGGGTGTCCTTTTAGATTCAGCAGAAGGTATTTGCGCAATATTTGCGTCTCTTTCCAACTGCGCTGCACTTGAAGAATTCTGTAGCGCGGTCGTCTGATAAATGTTTTAAAATTCGTTTTCTATTTGTTGACTTATATGCAAATCAATCAATCAATCAAATCTTAAAGATCAAATATCTAAAACAATATTTTTTGTCACATTATACTTTACAATTGTGTTTCTCTTTCAGGTGCCAAATGGACATACACTGGTGAGTTTCCTCACAATCTGTCAGTGCCAGATAATAAAAAAATGAATAATTTAATTAAGTAAGTCATTTGACATCCAGTTTTTACATTTTGTTTATTTTATTTTTAATATCAGAAAACCTTCCTGTGACTGCTGACCTCCCATCACCTATAAGTAATCACAGAGTTACAGACAGACTCTACTGCCTGACTGCCTTTTCTCACGCCCTATTGATTATGAGACTTCTTGAGCCGTGAGCACTTATTGTGCTCAAGCGTGACCTCTTGCCGTTGTGTCACTGCTTCTGAAAAGTATGATGCATTCATAAAAATATAATAAGTGAAGATGAAATGTTTATAAAGAGGGAATTATTCTTGATTAACTTGGACCTCATCTCATTTTGCGTATTAGTAATGGGAGGTAATTGTTCTTTGGAGGTTCTGGTCGCTTCTTCTCCTATACCTAAGTCAAAATAGCATCTCAACCAATATTGGACTTTATATTTTTGATCATGTCAGTTGCAAAATAAATGATGACGCTGCACCTGCATGGCCAAAGACAAGTATACATGTTCACGTAAGCATTTTAGTATGCTTGTATGATACGGTATAATTACCCTCGACAAGGATGTAATGGCAAGGTAACCTTAAATGGATCAAAGTAAAGAGCCTGAGTCAGAGATTTAATTTTAGTTTTTTAACATTGCATGTTAGGTCTTATGGGGCTATTCTGGATTACGGAGCACGATGGGTGGGGCACGTGCCATGGAAGAAACCATCAACGTTTGGAGCTAGATTCCCCCCCAAAAAAACCACACCCTTGAAAATATGAAGCGCTGCTTTTTTTGGTAAATGTCGGCAGGGGATGTGTTTTGATAGTCATACAGTAAAATTCTGACTATAAGATAATGATATATATATTTATAAAATGGAGCAGAATGGATGCGATCATCAGTTCTACTCATCTTCAGTCCTATCATAGAGTCAGCATTCTGGTAGGGCCTTCTGTTTACGGGGGAATAGCTGAGTCACACTATTTATCTCCACCTCAACACTCCACCCTAACGAAGGGCAAAACAGGGAACCTTAACACGAGGGTAAAATACATGATGTTGATGACTGTTGTATTTTGCTGTTGCTATTATTTTCTCTTACCATTGATATTAATATTAAAGATAATAGAAAACTGGTACAAAAAGTCTTATTAAACACTTGCACCTGACTGTGTGTCCTAAAGAGCTGCTGTAACCAGTGAATATCTCCAACGTGAGACGGATAAAGTCTTATCTTATCTTATCAGCATATTTCTATACCATTGATCTGATGATTCACGCAAAGCATGTACAAATAATGAAAACTGTTTTTGGGCTACATTAAGGTAAGTATATTGATATTAATTTGCTGTTATAGGGTTGGAGGGACAGGACCATTGGTACAGGCACTATCCATATTGCAATGGCGCTTTCCAATCTCCAGTTAACATCAATTCAGAGCTGCTGAGGTTCGACCCAACTTTACCCCCGATCGAGGTTCAGAACTACGACCTGTCACCCAATGAGCAGCTCACTCTGGGAAATAATGGGCATAGCGGTAAGCATGAATCGTGAAGGTTGACAGAATGTATATCAAAGTGCAGCGTGTACAATTAAATGTAGCATTTTAACTTGCAATTCAATCGGAGCATTTAAGAACCGATAAAGTCAGCACCTTATTTTATTTGTCTTGAGATGTGCAAAGTCTGTTAGGAAGAGTCACACACAAAATAATTGGAGTAGTGCGTCCGTGCCCTTGAAATGGGATTACTGGGTCAAGCTAAAGAAAATAACACGTGGATCATCCGCCATAGCAATTTTCTGTAGTGACTCTCTTATTATCTTAACTGTCCTTTTGCTGAAAGTTTAGTCTGGGAGCATTTTGGGAAGAGATCAGTCATCCCCGCTGTCTCCGACGTCTCTTAACAAAAGAAAGCAGCTTCGGTTAAATGTCTGATGTCAAACCACAACACATGCGTGCAGTTACAAAATAAGGCAGACGTGGCATTTAGAGCATGAACAACCAAGCTCATCTCCCACAGAATAAAATATGTTGATTACTCGTGCTGATATACAACTGTAAAAAAAAAATTACATTCAATTCTTTTAGTCATTCTGTATTGTTTGGAGCTAAATTCCGGTTGCAGTTTAGAGAAATGCAACTTTAACGAGGGAGCTTAGCGACAACCTTTGCAAAGCCACTTGAATGTGCAGGTCATGATTACAGTACAATGTTTGCCATGACAGAGTGCAAATAGTGCAAATTATGTGTGCATGTCTGATGGGCGTCAGTGCCACAGGAGTGACATCATCGGTGCGGTGTGTGTGTGCATAATAAGCTGACGGAGGTTTTTCTGTTACACTGACGGACATGTGGAAAGTGCAGCGTCATGAAGTATCTTAAAGGTAACTATGCAGCTTTAAAAAAAAAAAAGGAGCTTTCAGTGTGTGGCATGCAAACCTCCTCATTTGTAGATTTAGCTCCCCTGGTGAACTGAATTATCCTCACCTCCCACCTGTTATTACCTGTGTTGGGGTCCACAGTACAATTATCCCTGCCCTCTAAGATGTATCTGTCCAGCCTGCCTCATCGCTACACTGCAGCACAACTTCATCTCCACTGGGGCTCCTCCGGCAGACCAGTAGGCTCTGAGCACATCATCAATAATAAGCAGTATGCAGCAGAGGTAAGCAACGTTAACGGTGTAAACTTAACTTTACACCGTCCGTTGTTTTCTCATGACATTTCAGGGAAACATATTGCCGTTTTTACATTGCACGTTTAATGGTTACTTCACCGGTGAACGTTCTAAATGTAAAACAGTTTAAACAAATGATTTATGGATTCAGAAACACTAACAGTGCATAAAGTTCAAAACCAGCCTCAAAATAAACGAGGCTTGAGACACTTTGGAAGGAGACATTGTTCATGACTTCTTTTATTTTAGATGCTTTACGTGTATTTTATATAAAAACTAACGATGGTAGAATTCAGGATTGCTTTGCATTTGTTGCTCTTTTTATTCAGACCTTTGCTGAAGGTGAGTTTGGCTTAAAGGCCAGTTGATATTTTATTATCAGGTCAATTCAGTTCATTCATTTGGACGAGCCTTTCCCTTGTTTGCATCATCAGACAACAATTGATGAATGATTTAATACTCTCTGACTTAAAAATGAAGTTTGACCGGCAACAGAATCAGAGCCAGCGACGCTGCTGAAGCTGAGGAAACTCTGCTGCTTCAGACTGCATCATGCAATTAGTTGGCATCCGCTCTTCAGTCAGCTGCTTTCAGAAAAAGCTTATTGTGCTCTATTGTCACCGCCAGACTGAACAGTACAGCTGAATGCTTTTTTATTAAACTTACCTTTGAAAAGAGGCTCGGAAGGACAGAAAGACATAGTTTATTTCATATTTTGACATTTAATCAATCAAATGACAAACTCAGGCCTCGGGTACAGTGCAGTGTGGCGGCGTGGAGGCTTTGTGCGTTGGGGGGCCAGACTATTATAAGCTTTACTTCTCGGCCACTTCTGGAAAGGAGTGGCTTCCTGTGCTTTTTTTTTTAATGCATGAAGCTGTACTACTTTGTAACTTCATGTAATTTTTGCCTGGTTGTGCTACTCGGGGGTCTATTTACGTATTTTCTTCATTATTATTATTTTTTTGGTTCACAGCTGCATGTAGTACACTTCAATTCAGACAACTATCCCACTTTATCTGCGGCTGTGGACAAATCTGATGGTCTGGCTGTTCTGGGTGTCCTGATAGAGGTGAGGCGAGGCAGTGTCCTGTTAATGTCACTGTGATGCAGTCAAACCATCTAACTCTATTTGTCAAATAGATTGGAGAGTTCAATCCAGCCTTTGAACAGTTTCTGAAGTACATCAACGGTATCAGGTACAGAGGTGAGACTGAAGCATTGAATTCCTTTAACAGAATCTTGACAAGCTAAATTGTGTTTCTGGGGTTTTATTCTAATGGAAGCACAGACAGTTATTAAAATAATTCTGATTTACTTCTGTATGGCAGATCAGAGAGTGCAGATCCCAGGTTTCAATATCAGAGCACTGCTGCCGGCACGCTTGGATGAGTATTACCGCTACGATGGGTCGCTGACGACGCCACCGTGCTATCCTAGTGTCCTTTGGTCAGTTTTCCACAATCAAGTATCAATATCCCGAAAGCAGGTCAGTGGTCATAAGTATATAAAATAAAAAAACATAAATAAATGATGAGCTTCTAATTGTTAGGTCTAGAATACAAGGTCTTGACCCACAGAATACAGAGACAAGGAGAACGAATGAAATTTAAACTGGCATCCAAAAGGTTAAACAAAAAAACACTGCCAACAAAAAACTCTTCACTAAAACGCTTAACTGGAACAGGCTGGTTGTCCAGAAAATATATATTATATATAAAAAAAAATCACAGCCAAAGTAAAGAAGGGAAAAGGACACCTGCTGTTATAGTATGGGGCAACCCTTACATTCATTTTCTTTCTGCTGTGGTAGAATCTCATACTCTTGTCTTGTTGTTAGTTTCTGGCTCTGGCCACGGGCCTCTACTCCTCCCATGCCCAGGACTCGGCCCCTGCTCCTCTGAACAGCAACTTCAGGAAACCACAACCCGCAGACAGCCGAATCGTGCTGGTATCTTTTAAGGAGGGTGAGTTCGGTCTTGAACATTAACTTGCTTTGTTGTTGGCGCATGAGTGGAAAGGCCATTTAAATGGCATCACACCACTTTAAAAAGGCAGAGGGACAGATTTGAATGGTGCACAGACATTTCTTCTTCCGCAAAGCCCCGGGCTGTCACACTTTTGCATCATCTGCATGCGCTTGACATTTCAATCTAATCTCTATCTTTACTGAGCTTGGAAACTGGGCCATATATCAAGATAGAACAAATGAATAGAACAGATCTGTCTCTGAATGCTTACGTTAAGGTGGATGACTTGTCTACCACACAGACTGGTATTTAGGGTCGCTGAATGCGGTATGATGCACGTTTTCCTCTTTTTCAAAGCTTTCCTCCCAGAGCTACGCTTCTGTAACGGCATGCGGTTTGACGTGACGCTGTGGAATCGGCTTCCATAGCGTTGGCTTTCACGAGTCGCAGTTTGCAGGAGGTGGCTTGTGCTGCACGGTTCGCCGCCGCAGAGCTGTTGCGTGCCGCTTGTCATGGCCGTAGTCATTCCAAGGAATAACCCACAGGGAGGGATGTCTAACAAGCTATGACCGGCTGTGTGTCTGACGCAGGCAGAGGATCGCACGGCATCCGCACAGTCGCATCTCCACTCACACGGAAGCGAGTCGTTCAGCAGCTGCTGGCCGGCGACCTAGCAGACCTCGCCGACGAGGGACTCCATCGGCTCCTGCCAAGTGGCTCAGAGAAGCTCCATGCTGGCAAGAGGAAAGGCTTCGAGAACCAGAAGAGCGAGACACTGATGAAATCACGACAACAGACTTTAAATCCATCTCTGCTGAAGAAGAGCCAGGCTGACGGCTCTGTGGGAGTCGCAGCGCTGACTGAGGGCGGGCTGTGCTACGTCTCGATAGAGCGGAGACTTTCACAGCAGCTCAAGCAGTCCCACTCTCAGACGCAGCTGGCTCAGGCTCTCAGAGATCGAGTGTTCCCCGAGTTGAACCTCAGGAGCTACCTGGACTGCAAGTCAGATCTAGCCCTTCCGACCATTAGACACATTCTCCGTGGGCAGCCACCAACAGATGAGGCGTTCGAATTAGATCGCTCTCTGACAAAATATGCGACAAATCAGAAGAAGGCTTCCACAGCCGGCGAGCAAAGTGTGCCGGTGGTGAAAACCTATGGAGGCTTCACTTTTAATACTGCTTCCAGAAAGCCACACGGCCAGGGTAATCCGCATCCTTGGCTTTTGCCCATGGAGTGGGAAGACTAGGGAGGTTCCTGACGCAGTTTAGTCTCATACAGTCAGACATCAGCTGGAAGTCCCACAATGGAAAACTTTCCCGCCGTTCTGCTCCTACTCTCAATGTATTTCATTTCAAATTATTATTTCCAGTGCTTGCAATTATAACTTCATTGTAGATAAAGAGATAGATTAAAATGCACCTACACCTGTGCACAGGAATCACAGGTGATTGTTCTCATTACTGTAACTTCGTCCGGGGGAATTATCTCAGTATTGTCTTGAAACGCTGAAAAAATGAGACGCATTCACTTTTTGCATCATTGTAGACCAATTTAGAGTCTTTGAAATGTATGTGTTTTACACTCTGTCTATATAATTACTCTTTTGAACAGTATAGAGATGCGGCTAATCCAACGTAATTTGCAATAGCAAAGCTCTTTACATCACATTCCTAACGTCTTTGTTCTTCTGTTCAAATGTTATTTGCAATAAGCAGCTGTACATAAATACAAATAGATATTTTAAATAAATGCCTTTTGCAGAAAGCACGTGTGTTACATTTTATTCCTATAGTTTTTGCACACATGCTAAACTACACAGGTTCAAATCCAGCCTGTGAGGAGTTTGCATGTTCTCCCTGTGTTTGCGTGGGTTCTCTTTGGGTTCTCCGGGTTCCTGTGTGTTAGTGTGTGCATGAATGATCTTCTGTCCTGCAATGATCTGGCGGCTTGTCCAGGGTGTACCCTTCCTCTCGCCCGTAAACTGCTGGGATAGGCAGTTACGGATAAAGCGGCCAAGAAGTTGGATGGAGGATTGAATGATGCTATTATACACTGGGAAAATGTATAATTTAAGACTGTGTCATTTAAAGTTCATAATTCACAACAGAACCATGATGAACTTTAAATGGCACAGTCATTTAAAGTATATATGCATATAATCAGTATGTAAGGACACATACAGTATATTGTATTTATAATGTGTATACTGTCAGTGTACCAGACAGGAATCAGAGATGGGATTATATTTTAAGGGTTTTGGACTTTGTTGTTTCTTGGGGGAAAAAAACAAAAACCTTCATTAACATATTAATTAATCAGTGACAAATGTTTTAGTTAATAAAACATAGATATGTCTAAGCAATGTTTGAGATGAGCTGTGTGTGTGTGTGTGCATCACATCTAAATTAAAGGCATTCAGCTTCTCATATAAATGACATAAACCATGCTTTTCTATCTTCTGTGTCATGAAACCTGAATCTCTTTTATCTTCATGGACTGTGATGTCTTCTTCTCCTCTCCGATTTTCATCTTCACCTTCTCTTTTGTCCTCCTTTGTGCCGCTCAGCACGCCAACCTTGGATAAACGCCGGTATGTTGCTTTTTAAAGATATTTTTCCTCATTGTGTGAACATGGGAGTGAAAATAACTTTAAGCTAAGATGACTGAAATGAAGCTATAGAGAAGCCTATGATGCAGTTGTGTTTTAAATTTGCACACACTTAAATAGCAGATGACAGCATGGAGCTAAAGACCCGAATGATCCCAATTCTTTCTACTTCTGCTGCTCCATGCTCTGCAGGCTTATTGGTTCCTCTCCTGGTGGGTTCCTCTCTCGGACTGGTTCTCATTATCTCTGTCATTTGCTGCCTATTAAAAGAAAAAAGGTAAGCAAAGGTTCAAAGCAGCTTAAGAATAGTCGTAGTCAATCATCATCAGCACATAATGCTGCATTTCTACTCTGTATGTTGTTGTACGAGACAGCTGGAGAACACGTCCATCAAAGGGATCCAAAAGTCACTACATTGTCCACTTTTATTTCTTAGAGCTGATGTTCGACAGGACAAAATCAAGGGGGGAGGATACAGCATCGGAGAGCGGGGTGAATACGGCTCAAGAGTTTAGGGAATGGCTGACCTCTTCAATCCCCTTTCAGCCAAGGCTGCCCTGGCACGGGGGGGAGAACTCAAGCACTGTCCGAACAAACAGGAGAGAGGAGCCGACCATCTCTCTGACCGTAGCGTGGCCTGAGAGGAATGGGCTGCACCACATTTTCACCAAACCTGCATTTGGAGCTGTTCAATGGGCCATATAATAAAGGGGTGCATAGCTCAGTGCACACACAGGAACAGACAATTCCTTCCCTGAGAATGATCCTGAGGAAAAAATAGGCTTTTGTGTGCTCCGGCTGCACGTGGGCTGACCCCCCCCCCCCCCCCAACCCCTGCCAGTCAGTCTGATCACAAGACTAACTCCTCAGCAATCCCGTCGGCTTAGACAATAACAGGGCTGTTGGGAGAGTTTTTACATCATCCTCACAGCGGCTTCCTGGCCTTTGTGTCATCTCTAGATGTTACTGTTTCATCTTTCACTGTATTTGCATGCTTCATGACATAGTGGTAATGGATTTATTGCAAGACCAGGCTGTGCAGACTGTAGAATAAGGAAGGTATAAGATAAAGAGAAGGCGGTTCCTTCACAGTAACGCCTTGAAACATTCTTGTTTTGTAAATGCAATTTGTGCCAAATAAAAAGAGGAATTAATCGCTGTTTCTGAAAATGAATTTTAAAACATGATGCCCTGATCTCACATTTATAATAAACATCAGGACTGCCGTCTGCTTCTACTGCTGGGAAGCAGAATCTCTGGTGTGATTGTGCTGTCAGATTTTTTCCCCACAACTGTGTGCAGAAATAATATCATTTCAAGTCAGATTTGAGTCGTTAGAATATAAGGTCCAACGTTGGACACGTCTCTAACTATTTGGGACATGAATGAGAACAAACTGAATTCATGCAGCTTTTTGCATAAATTTCTACAAATTGTGGAACGTTGCTGCCATCTAGCGGTTGACGTCACGTAAAGCAACATGTTTTACTTCCGGGTCTTCTGTCAATCGTGCTGTGGGGTGAAATGGTGTGTGAAACGTCCACACATGCGATCTGTAAATGAAATAATCTGTTTACAGGTGCTAATCCGGTCGTGATGTCTCGGCAGCCTGTGCTGAAGAACAGGCGAACTCTCCTGGAGAGAGCAGAGAAGTTTATCTCTGATAATTATTTCACAGACTGCAACCTGAGAGGACGGTGAGACTTCAGGCTGCTTTGTTTTGTTGGACATAGATTGTGTGTTAAACTGTGAGTCATAAATGCCAAATGTATCGATTTTTCTAATATCAAATTATTATTTTTTAATTGAACTTTTAAACGGTTGCTGTCGTGCGATCGCCGGGACTTTAAAGCACTTTGAAGATATCAGCCCATGTTTTGCTCCTTTTGATGATAATCTGAATTCTCTGCAGGCTCTATGGGGTCTCTTGTCCGCTGGAGTCTCTCGCCTCCGTCTTGTGCTCAAACCGGATCTCATTCCAGGAGGCTTCCAAGGAGAACTTTGCGCCACATAATCTGGGTGACACCTTTGGACCGACGTAAGTAATACACCCGCTTTATCATCCTAGGATCTGTTATTGCCAATCGCCCAAGCTTGACGCTTGTTGAAGGTGGTGGACATGCTGGTTCAAAGTGACCCTGAAAATCCCCGAGTCCTGGAGGGGAAAAGAAGTTCATCTTCTGTGGGAATGCGATGGAGAAGCAATGGTGTGGAGAGACGAGCAGCCCGTTCAGGTAATGCTGCAGCAGTTTTATTTGGTCAAACTTGAAGTACCAACTTCTACACTGAACCCATGGCTGGATTTCATTGTGACTTATAGGGCCTGACGAAGGACGGAGAAAAGACGAGTTACATCCTGTCCGACTGTCTGAAAGACGAGGAGCCACACAGGTCAGCTCATTGCTGCTTCTGCTGCCATCTTGGCTTCCCAGCTGAAATAGACGTATTTTCCCTTGTTCTTTAGTCTCACCCTTTATGTCGAGGTGGCCTGTAATGGGCTTTTTGGAGCTGGTCAGGGGTCCATGATTGCAGCCCCAGATCCAAACAGAAGGTTTTCCTTGCAAAAGGCGGAGCTGGTGGTGTTCAACCGGGACGTACAAGAGCTGCTGACTGATTTCGAGATGTTGATTGACATTGTGAAGGTAAAAAAAAGCAATCAATCAATAATTCATATTAAACTAGAAAATGTTTTTTTTGTATCCAGACGGTTATCCGGATTGCTCTCAAAATAAAATGGGATGTAAGTTAGACCAAGACCCATCTGTAGATTTCTTTTTATCCAGATCCATCCAGCTGTTTTTCCGTAATCTTCTACAAACACTGTCAAAAAACCCAACGTCCTCGGAGGAGGTAATGAAAGGAAGTTAACTGGTTGTTCCCTTTCCTTTGCAGGAACTCGGAGACGGAGACCAACGGGGCTACCAGGCGCTCTTCGCTGCCAACGAGATGGTGAACATCTGCGATCCATCTGATCCACGCTCCTTTTCCAAAGCACACGATCTGGCTCATAAATTCTTCAAGCAGCGCAACGGAGAAAGCCAGCACACCGCTCATGCAATGGGTCACTGCCACATAGACACAGCTTGGCTGTGGCCCTACGAAGAGACGATTCGCAAATGTGGCCGAAGTTGGGTGGCAGCGATCCGTTTAATGGAGAAGAACCCCGAGTTTGTTTTTACTTGTTCTCAGGTACTCGCCCGCTAATTTGTGTGCCACAAAGGTTTCCATGACCGCACGGCCATTTTCACACGCGATCCTCTTTCTCCAGGCCCAGCAGTTCCAGTGGGTAAAGAGCTGGTACCCAGGACTCTACTCCCAGATTCAGCATCATGTAAAGAAAGGCCAGTTCATTCCAGTCGGGGGATCGTGGGTGGAAATGGTAAACTGGATCCTGTCAATCCACCGATTGTAATCGTATTGGCTCTCAGGCCAGTTTAATGAATGTGTGTGTGTGTGTGTGTGTCGGTCTGCCAGGATGGCAACTTGCCTTCAGGTGAGTCCATGGTCCGACAGTTCCTGGAAGGGCAGCGTTTCTTTAATCGGGAGTTTGGGATCATTTGCAAAGAGGTAAAGTTTAGAAGAAATAACTTTCATTGGCCTCTGTGTTATGTCTGTGCATTAATCACAAATGCATCATATAAGGACCTTTTCACTGCTTCCCTTTTAGTTCTGGCTACCGGATACTTTTGGCTACTCGGCACAACTTCCTCAAATTCTGCAGGGCTGTGGCATTTCCAATTTCTTGACACAGAAGCTCAGCTGGAATCTGGTCAACGCCTTTCCTGTAAGGGATCAATGATGAAAAAATTGATAGATCTCAGACGTTTTCAGTTTTGATTTCTTTTTCACCAAAGCACAACACATTTTTCTGGGAAGGCCTGGATGGCTCCGAGGTCTTGACACACTTCCCGCCTGGAGATTCTTATGGGATGAATGGCAAGATTGAAGATGTGAGTCTGATTTCTGTGACCCCACGGCTTGAATGTTGCCTTTGTGAACGGGACTACTTGCAGTCTTCGCAAAGCTGACCCCGGCCTTGCTTTGCTTCTTCCCACAGCTGGTGAAGACTGTGAAGAATAACAAAGACAAAGGGCGGACCAACCACAGTGCCTTGTTGTTTGGGTTTGGCGATGGAGGCGGTGGGCCCACGCAGCTGATGCTAGACAGACTCCACCGTGTCCAGGACACAGATGGACTTCCCAGGTCAGTTCCTGTCCCACACTTTAAATGTAACACGCAGCGCTAACAGCAAAACTGGGCCAGAAAAACTTCCTACAATAAAATGAGCAATGATATTTTATATCGACATTGTGGAAGCTCTGCATTTATGGGGTGTGTGCACACAGAAACAGGAGACTGTGTGACTTTTAAAGGGTATGACTCATGAGTTATGTCCTCTGATGTCATTTTGTTGCTCATTTACACTTCTCTGGAATGCGATCGTGATTTAGTCAGAATGAGTAACAAAGGCGTAGCCAGAGACGTCATGTCCATGTCCTCCTTGTGTCTCTCAGGGTCCAGGCGTCCAGCCCGGAGAGGTTTTTCTCTCAGCTTCGGGCTGAGTCAGCGCTGCTTTGCACATGGACTGGAGAGCTCTTCCTGGAGCTGCATCAAGGCACCTACACCACACAGGCACAGGTAGAATAGAAACTAGGGATGTCTCAGAGTCATTTGATTTTGATACCGAGTCCCGATCCTATACTTCTTTAATACATAAAAATAAATAAAGACGAGTGAAAAACGGATCCAGGATGCCCCTTATTTTTTTTAATCATCTTATTTCAACATTTAACTCTTAAACAGAGCACTTATGTGGCATAGCTTGAACATTCAAGTAATAAATAAAATACTTTTTTTCCACTTTGGACTTGGACTAGTGCAACAGGAAATATTAAATACGAATATTTAAATATTAAATATTTAAGATGGACTGGCGGCTTGTCCAGGGTGTACCCCGCCTCTCGCCCATTGACTGCTGAGATTGGCTCCAGCTTGACCCGCGACCCGATGACGGAATAAGCGGTTGGAAAATGAATGAATGAACAGCGCTTCAATCGACTCCGCAAGCTCGTGATTACATTAACTAGTAGTATGTTAATATAATTTAGATGTTGGTACTGTTTATTGAGTTATTTTAGACGTCCTATATGTTTTTCTAGATTAAAAAAGGGAACCGTCAATGTGAGACACTGCTTCACGACGCTGAGATAGCGAGCAGCTTGGCGTTGTGCCGGGACGGGACCTTTCAATATCCAGTGGGAAAGCTGCGGGAACTCTGGAGGTGCAGATGAACATGAATACACAGATACACAGGTTATGTTGTTATAGTATGCCAGAGTATTCTATGACCCCCCCCCCCCCCCCTCCCCATCAGGCTGCTTCTTCTCAACCAGTTCCATGATGTGATTCCTGGCAGCTGTATAGGAATGGTTGTTGAGGATGCACTGAATTATTATGAAGGTACAGTTTTCAGCCGCATTGATGTGTTGTTTTCCAAATTAAATCAATAAATAAAATGCATTATGCTGTTTTCTTTTTTTAAGAAATCCGCAGGGGTGCTGCTGCACTGCTGCAGGAAGCGTTTGGCATCTTGGGGTCAAAGGGCAACTCTGCTGGTGTGTTCAACTCTCTGCCATGGGAGCGCCTTGAGGTCATCCAGATTCACGACGGCGCTGCTTTACCTGCTCTGGGTACAATGGATAGTTTTATGTATTTTAACATACATATTTCTAATAATATAATATGTGTAGTTTTTATTTTCTTTTTCTTTGTTCCATTTTTTAACATTAATTACTGATGTCTGTTGGACAGCTCTGGTGCGAGTTCCCAGCCTCGGCTTGTCTCCTGTCAAAGACACACAGCCTGTGACTCCAGTCTCTGTCACCATTCAAGTATGCATTACTCGTTAACCCCCCCCTCCGCTTCCAGATACGTTTCACTTAGTCATCTTTCCTGGGGGTTTGGGGTCATGTAAAAGGAGCAATGGGTGTCTACCACTGACCAACACCTCCCAAAAGCTCTGTGTGTGGACTGAAGTAGATACAACTAAACGGAGAGGGCTAATCAATGTGAGAGAAGGAGTACTTCTGAGCATAACTCACTTTTATATATAATCTAGAAAAGCATTTCAGAAAAGATCTCAAATATTGATGATTAGTGCAGTGTCTTAGTTACTGTACTGTGCATATTTACCACCTCCATATATATATATATATATTTCCTGACCGGGAAGTCAGTTTTCCATGTCAGGGTTTTTATATTTTTAATGGTCATTTATCAGTTTCCCTGAAATTGGAAATATATTTTATTAGACCTTATTTTGCAGGGATGAAGAAAAAAATATATAAAAAGAACATTGTTGGTCGGGATAAATCCATTTGTCTTTCGTAGCTACTCTTATCTACTCTAGCCTTCTTACATATTACGATTGTCATCCTTTCTTTTTTTATTCAGTTTTTTTCACATTTTCTCTGAATACCCACTTCATGGTATATGCTGTGTATTTATTCCCATGTATTTCTACAACCTCTTATAGTGTTGGTGCACTGACCATTTGAACATATAGATTATAGAGTGCTATGTAATCTAGCTTTGAATTTGTCTGGCTGAGACGTGTGACTTTGCAGGCCGATGGGACTGTCGTCATGGAGAATGGGATTTTACAGACTGTCGTAAACAAAGACGGCACTTTGGCGTCGCTGTGTTTGATCAGTGTAAACAGGTACTGTAAGACATCCTGTGAGCATCCGTGTGCTTTTGCTGGCAGTCTCAACGTTTATGAGCGAACGTCTTTCTCACCGCTCAGAGAGGCCATCTGTGACGGCAGTCATGGAAACCAGTTCGTCATGTTTGACGATGTCCCTCTGTACTGGGATGCTTGGGATACAATGGACTACCATCTGCAGACAAGGTCTCAACCACTACTGTTACACAGGTGCTTATCAACGCATATATCAAAAGCCTAACAGCAAAAATGGCCCAATAGGAAGCCAGTGATGGAGGTGGCTCAGCCCGTGCGTGTCTCAAGCACGTCTGGGCTCAGAGGCGTGGTCAGCTTCACCCTCAGGATCAGTGATAAGAGCACAATCACACAGGAGATCGTCATGGACGCCACGTGTCCTTACCTTAAGTTCAACACGGAGGTACTTGATAGCACGGCGCGTAGAGCTAGAGAATCACAGATAAAGTGCAACCTGATCACACTGCAAGATGTACACTGCGTTTAATTTCAGGTGAACTGGCTGGAGTCTCACAAGTTCCTGAAAGTGGAATTCCCTGTGCGAGTGCGCAGCACCAGTGCCACATATGAGATCCAGTTCGGCCATCTGCAGAGACCCACACACAGGAACACGTCATGGGACTGGGCCAAATATGAGGTACCGCTCCTGTATTGGCAACGTTCAGCTTGACGGTCCCGATGGACGACTATGATGTTGGCCCTTCAATGTGCATTGTTGGATACAGATGCTCTTTTCACTGAAGTGATGCCGTGCATTGACATTCATCATTTTCTCCTCCACAGGTTTGGGGCCACAAATGGGCTGATCTGTCGGAGCACAACTTTGGCGTTGCATTGCTGAACGACTGCAAATACGGCTACTCGGTCCACAAGAGCACCATGACGCTGTCTCTGTGAGGTTTCACGACCGTACAACAGCCAAAATAACCGAGACTGTCGGTCGAGATCGTCTAACAACAGATTTGTTTTAGACTGAGAGCACCAAAGGCACCAGATGCCAATGCTGACATGGGGACTCATCGGTTCACCTATGCACTGATGCCACATGCAGGTAGGAGTTACTCTCGCTTCTCCTCATTGAATCATGAAACGCGTTTACGATGTCTGCCGTGATGCAGGATCCTTCCAAGAGGCGGCCGTCATCCAGTCTGCATATAACCTCAACTTCCCTCTGAGGCCGCTCCTTTGCAACCCGGACATCGTCCCGCGGAGCGCCTTTTCCGTCAGCAGTCCAGCCGTCATCCTTGAGACTGTCAAACAGGTATCCATTTAAATACCGGGCGAGCTTGACCAAGTTTGACTTGATCCTTTCATCCTCTTAATGGTTTACTCCATTTAGGCCGAGGACAGGAAGGGGGCACTTGTGGTTCGGCTCTACGAGTCACATGGGAGCAGCGTGAGTGCCACAGTCTGCACCGCACTCCCAGTAAAAGAAGCCTGGCTGTGAGTAATTTCTATTGTTAGAGTTTACCGCTGCCCAATTATCTCTAATAATAAAACGTTCCCGTCTTTGCAGTTGTGATCTGTTGGAGAGACATGATGGTGCCCAGCCAGTCCACATTGCGTCAGAGGGAATCTCTCTGAACTTCAAACCCTTTCAGATTGTGACTCTTCTCCTAATCTTGTGATGCATTTGAAATTTACAAACACCAGGGACCCTCTACTCAACAAGTGATTCTTGATGCAACATTTCAGTAGTAATGGTAGAAACCACTTAAATGCCATACAGCGAGCGCATGTAGCGCCCGTTGGCCTCTTATGGGAGCTTCTTCTTGTTGAACCGAAGCTAAATGTGATGAATTTGTGTTAAAATAAAAATGTACAGAAAATTGTAGAAATGTGTTTTATTTAAAACATATCGAGTAGTCTAAAAACAAACAAACAGCAGTGCCTCCGTTTTATTTGCTGCTTTGTCTGGTCACTCTCCCAGTCTGCCTCTGTGGAGCTGCAACACGGAAGATATTCAGATTTTCTTTCAGTTCTTGCCCGTTAATAAAAACAATACATCTTATTTTGACAGAATATCACCTGCAGCTGTTGGTTGTGCTTCGCTGCTCTTCCTCCTATGTGCAGCTGATCTTTTTTCATGTGCTGGAGGTTTGTCCACTTCTGTCTCTCTTCTCTTGGGCCTGGCTGCTGTTGCACGCACATCCTGTTCTGTCTTTGGCGATCTGGTCCCCGTTTCCTGTTTGATCACTTTTGTTTTTAACCACGCCTGAAGAGCGATTCTTAGCCACCTAATGAAATCAGACTGCTGGAGGGGTTGAATCTGTAGAGTCCATTAAGCCTCAAGCTAAATCAACGACTGCCGACTATACCTTTTTCTTTTCTGTGTCATCATGGCTGTCTTTGTTTGCACTTCGTTTTGCCTTGGATGACTTTGAATCTAATAAAGATGGGACATCACTTTACTGAGACGCAGTGACTACTTTCACTTATATTTCAGCTGAAGTTCTCACTTTCATGTATTCACACGTTTTTCATACCTTTAGGCACCATGGGGCCCGGATCTCCCTGAAATTAGAGCAGTAGGCACCGTTATCTGTGATTTAAAATCATGTGCAACGAGATTAAAATACAGGATTCTCCCTGAACACACCTTGAACCACATTGTTCTGCCATTGTGGTCCCGGATGGATTTCATTCCGTCTACGTAGTAGCACTGCAACCAAGCCTCGAAGTCAGAGTAGTCGGCCTTCTCTGGATCGTAGCCCTTTCCACCTGATCGAGAAAGGGGGCCTTGTAAATTTAAATATTTTCCCGAAGATTCCTGAGATTCAGATCAAAGCCGAGTGTCAGATCTTATGGTTATGGCAGTGGATTATGAACACCATAACCCACCTAGACTCACCACCTCCAGAGGGACTGTATGGCACAGCCTGAGCAGATCGTCCATCTCCTGTTTCGCCCTCCTTTGTTTAGCTTTGTTTGTGGTCTAGACAGAATAGTAAAGGCGGAAGAGTTTGGGATGAGCAAATCAATCTGAACGAATCACAATTGTGTGACTGGGCTCTTCCACCTTTGTGTTCGTGATCTCATTTTTCACAGGCTTCCCATTTTCAGTCGAATCATCTGACTCAAGGCCTTGGAGTACAGTCCTGGCAGGAACAAAGGGTGGGACGTCCAGCCTAAAAAAAGACACATCACTGAGGCTCTTTTGTTTAAACAAGAACTGAATGAAAGCCATTCATTTCATATCTGAAGGACGCAAGTGTATCAAGGGGAGTACGACTTCATCAGAATGTTTAACAATGCAAAATATCCGTTCATTTTTTCACTTAAACTTCGCAGCAAAAGATCCTTAGGGAGTTCCTTGAACACGGTATTTCTTATTGTGTTTATTTCTTTTTAACAGTAATTATATGTTTAGTTTGATCAAGGCCATGCCTGAAGTTTTACTGGCAACCATATTAATAAAGTTGTTTCTTTGTTAAAAAAATAAATCCAAATAACCGGCTCCAGCTTCTTCACTTTTTAATATTAATTTAATTGTAAACTTGTTATTTTGCAGGTTTTATTCTGATGGGCAAAACAAGAACTGAGATCGTTGTCGTTTGTTCTATTTTGTGATTTTAAAACAGAATGAAAGAAATAAAATCAAGTAACTTGATCAAAAGTGTATAACTTGGTGATAAATTAAATTGTTTACTGTGCAGGTGTATGATGACATGGCTGAAATCCAGCAATACGGTGAGGTAAGAGTTGGGTGTGCACATTTGTCACCTGAACAGGACCTCTGCCCTCAGATAGTTCCCGATACCATTGAAGTACTTCTGATTGAGCAGAACTTCACAAATGGGCCTGTCAAAGGCTCGGTCCGACAAATGTGACAGGACGTTCTCCCTGCAAAGTGACCAAGTGGTCAGTGAGACAAGGATTTCTTTGAATAAGTGACACAGAGCTGCGTTTACTAACCTGAAGCTTCTGTACTCAGACATGACGCACGGCCCTCTGCTCGGCTGCCATGCCCCACCAGGCTGCCAGCGGCCAAACCTGCGTGCATCCACGTAGCTGAGCACCCTGCAGGGCTTCTGTGCCGTATGAAAACGCAGATGGGCGTGTTTGGGCAGCTCATCCTCTGGGGTGAAGCGGAAAGAACCCGACATCCCAAAGCGAAACACTACATCCATGGGCTGGTCTGCCTGCCCCTTCTTCACTCTCTGTTCCGGATCATCCCTCTTCACGGGTGTCAGCGTTAGCTTCACTTCCTTCCCTCTGGATGTAGCCGCGACGCGATAAGCCTCGCAGGTGAAGGGCACATCGGGGTTTTTGCTGACCTCAGACTTTCTAACTGCTCCAGTAAAAACCACTCCGTCACACACTTTGTTCACATAAAGGCTGGCCAGATGGAGCTCTGGTCCCTCTGGCATTTTGCTGGAACAAATGAAGCTGTGCTGCAACTGAAGAGAAAAAGGTGTTGGAGAGAATATTACATGATATCATGAAATATAGTGCCCCCGCCGCTAAGGGACACTGGGGAAGTTCGTCTTAGTTTATAGCAACCTGGGGATTGTTTAAATCATACATAAGAGTGCTCCAGTATTGTGATAAATACATATTGGATTACATTCAGGCCATCAAAAATATATAAACATCAACTTCCTATCCTTTAATTATTTTCCTGGGTGTGGAGCCTTGGGAAATTAAAAAGTGTAAACAACAAACATTGGTTTTATTGCATCGCATTTGCAGTGATGCATGATTTTGGTTGCAGTTTCTGCGCTGCTGCCTTCTGCAGATCGGAAAACAGTGTTTTTATTCTCAACGAGGTTTAACTTGGTCACTTGAAGGATGTGTACAGTTTTCTCAATTACAATTCTACACAAACCATGTCTGGGGAAAAAAATCGTTTCTGCATTGCACGGCCCACAAAAGGAAAAGATACGCAACGTGACGGAACCGTAACCGGATGTGCCGATTCTGAGTTCAAAGAGAAGTCGACTTACCGACACAAATAAACCACCGGTGCTTAACCGAGTTACGTTTAATCTGTCAAGCCTGCTGACCTACAACACGGCGTGCAACATGCATGTTACCAAACATGTTGTATGACGTAGTTTCAAGGAATTGTCGCGAGATTTCCGAACTTGCCGCGATAGTTGAGTTTCAAGAGTTTTCAGATTCGAACTGAGGTTTAATCCATGTTTTATAATAACAGTGTATATTAAAATGTAGCTTTACTAGTGCAGATGTTTACTCTGTCGTGTAATCACGTTTTACACATGAAATTATGATTTAGAAATTCATACACACTGAGAGAAGATCAATCATTACAATCCTATGACATCATTAAATTTAATTATGCTGCTTTATCACGTGTTTTCGAGGTCTCTGGCCTTCAGAATCAAGTTTAGCCATTTATCTAATTTAAGGGAGTCAAAACATGAATGGCCAACCGGAGCCATAGATAGTGCTGGTACGCCAAGGTCCCATCACTAATCAGTGAGAGACAAATGCTGCACAGGCCAGGATAAACCGTGTGATTTAGTCTGGTGCCGCTTCGTGATTCCATGAACACGCCGTTGGGGTGAAGAGATCTGGTGAGGTTTGGTCCAAAAAACCCTGATGCTAGCAACTCAACTGCATTTACAATTTATTTTGATATGTATGATTACATGTAGAACACAAAATAACAGCACGATTACAAAATGTGTAAATGAATGTACAATATTTTACAAAATTGTCCCTACTCAGTACTCATGTTTCAGTGACAAATCATGACACCACTTAATAATAATAATAAACAATATCCGTCAGTCCAGATCAGGAATGAGTCGTTCACATAGCCGTTGAGACGACTAGATTCACAAAAAGAAATGTTTCACTGTACAAAATATAAGTGCGGCAAATGTCAACCAATCAGTGCCATTTGTTTCCAGCCTCGGATCAGAATTCATGTCTGATGTCTTTGCCCACACTTCATTGCAGTGAATTCATCATAGCCTGGGCCTGCTTGAGCTCTACAGAAACAAACACGCACACACACAGGAACATAGTCAACACAACTTAATTGTGTACATTCAAAATGTTAATACGGAACACGTGAGAGACGATGCAGTACCTGCGAGCAAGACTCTGAACTTGTCAGCAGACACAGCGAAAACAGAAGTCTCGGTGGAGCCCGACGCCGCTCCTTGTAACTCCAGTTTCAGATGTACCATCGGTTCATTCACTTCCCTCAACTCACTGGAGCTCAGAGTATAGTCGACACGCCAGGACACGCCTTTCAGTCGCCCCACTGAAATGCATGTGGAACCCCTGAGTCAGTGTGTTCAGCTTTCAACATCAGATACATTTGTCCTCCTCTTTGAAACAATAAGACAGACTTAAATACTCACGTCTCAGACTCGTCTCTCGTAGTTTGTCTTGTAGTGCATTGTGTTTGTCTTCATACGACTTACAGAGCCCCGTCGTGTGTTCTGAAAGAATAAGTGTGTGTTTCAAGCAAAGTCTTACTTTAGCTGGATTGATACGTGAAGTTTTTTTTCAAAACATCCTTATTGGAAATAAAAACAAACAGAGCATGAAGCAATCAAAAGGCAAAAAATAAGAATAAAATCTATCAAATAAAACATGGTATGGAGAATATACATCAAACATTACATGCAACACAATCACTGTTGAACTAACCTTTAGGCAGACCCAGTTGTTGCAACTCACTAGAAAGAGATTCACTGTCAACATCATGCTTTGCTGCACTGGAGAAAATGAAACTGAGCACTGCCACACTAGCTTTGATGTCTCCACTCTCTGTAAAATAGATTCAGATTATGAATGCATGCTATATATATATATATATATAAAGAACAAAAACACAATTATGACATTGTCAAAGTACTTGAGGACACTTTGTCTGAGCTTTTATCCTTCCATTTGCAGGACTTACAGTGAATAGACTGTACTAGTCTGACTGACCCATCAAAGTGAACCAGCCTTCACTCATTTATGCATGGAACCACCGGTTTATGACGAGCAATGCAGATTCACCACAAGGCACACGATACAGATTTGATTTTACACTGAATATAACATTCACAGTAAACGTTTTCATCAAACAAGAGGAATCATTGTAGATTTAAGAAAGTACCTAAAAATAATCTATTCTAATATTTCTGTGATCATGAAAGAGTTTCCATATCATGCAGTGGTTTTATAACATAGTTATACACAACTAATAACATTATCTTTTAGGGTAGACTTACCGAACTTTGCATCTGCAGTAAGCTTTGTAACCTTGTCATACTAGGGAGAAGACAACACTGATCAGTATCATGAAATCGTGTTGGTTTAAAGACGACTGATTTAGTGGAACTACTTTAAACTCTTACATCAATGCCTTCCCCGAGCAAGTCCTTCAGCACTTGAGCACAGAGGAGCTTCATTTTCACACTTGACTGTTACGTTAGTGGGACAGGAGACACACGCATTAGTATTGAATGAACTTTAAGATTGCATTGATATGGATTTATTGTCGCTTTTTAATTACTCACAATCTTCGCTAATGTGCTGATTTCGGCTAGTACCCAATCTGGACAGTCCAAATCTCCACAGAAACGAAACCGCTAAAAAAAAAAAACAACAACACAGAAGTGTTATTTGCTGTAAAGGAAAGCATTTACATGAGCTATTCATCATTAGAAGCTAGCTTAGCCTGTTAGCTATCTAATAGCTGCGCTACGACACTGTTGAGGTAAAAAATAAAAGATTCAGCGATTTAAATTTCATGCAAATAAAAATATGCTATTGTCAAATTGACGTCTAACTAAGCAAACGTGTGTTTAATATAGCCTTTGTTAAATGTTTACCATGGTAGCAAGTCAGCTGACCAGTGGAAAGATGAACCGGAAGAACTTTACTGCTTCCGCTCATCTAATAGGTAAACGGTAGGGAGGGGCTCCTCCCTCCCTTGACAGGCTCCTTCTGTCTCCTGTCAAGGGAGGACTGAGTGGTCAAATATAATTTTACTAATAATAACACAATTTTTATGACATAATCTTTACCGTCAAACGTGTTAATTTAAACATGTTTTCTTTTCATCACAAGATGTTCATTCACGTCTGATAATTTGGTTTAATTTATCAAGCCACAACCCCCTGAATATTCATTTTATTCACCAATTACTATAATGAAATAACCTTTTTTAATAGCTTTAAGTGAAGTTGAAGGGCCCGTGCATCACCAGTTTATAGCTGAACATTAAACTTTGTCCAGTCGTGATATATTAACATTGACATTCGTGCAGTGGCGCTTAATTTGGCATTAAGCGCTGACGCTGCAGGTCTGTGACTCAGCAAAGGCGCGCTACAGTCTTTAAATAGGCTTGTCGGGAATGCGCAAAGGGGAGATTAAGCGCATCCGAGTGCGTATAGCTGCTCAACCGTATTTTTTAAAATTAACTATATTGGAATAATTTTAGCTACGCAAAATGTACAACGTTAGAAGTAGGACAAAGCGGTGCGTAAATCCACCGTCATCAATTTGACAGGTGCGCCTTGGCGACCGTCTCACCTCCGCGTCGGTTTTAAATGGATCGATTCCGCTTGAAATAGCACGTATGAAGATTTTGAATGTTCCAGTTTTCTTTTACATTTTGAACCATTAAAAATAAAACAAAATAAAATAAAATTAGAGATCGTAGAGACAGAGAGAGAGAGAGGGAGAGAGAGAGAGAGGGAGAGAGAAAGAGAGAGGGAGAGAGAGAGAGAGAGAGAGAGAGAGAGAGAGAGAGCACCGCCTCGTCTGGGCAGGAGCTCTAATAGGCTTATCGCAGAATAAACTCTGCTCTCAAACTGTCACCCACTGATAACAGAATTGCGCTCAGCATGAGGCAGACTGTTTTCCTCCACGTTTGGCTCGCTTGTTTTTCACGCGTCCTTGGTGTCGCCTGGAAGGACACACCGATTTTCGGTTCGGCAGACAATCCGAGAATTCTCATCAAAGGTAACGTTGACTTGACACCTCGTCGACAATTTGATATCTAAGATGAATCGACTCGATATGTGTAGACTGTCAGAAATATCAAGCAGCGCGTTATTCCTGTGTTCTAAACTGACTTCTAGTTGATGCTTCTACCTACAACTTACTCTGGGATGTGAACGCATGCCCACTGCGACCATCCTTCATTCTGATCATTACTTACAGAGATGATGTGTTCCTTTCATCTTCCTGTAGATTCAATCACTGATGGATTTCAATACCAAGTCTATCAGAACCACAGCGTGTTCCTCTATCTTGAAGACTCCGAGGAGATGTATGTTGGAGGGACTGATTTTGTTTTAAAGATTGATGTGGACAGCTATCATATAATAGAGGTGGGTGGCAATAGATCTTTTGCATTTTGGTGATTTCCCCATATACTTTTCGTCACCAAGTTGTTTAATGGTTTATTGATGGGCTCCCAACTTTATTACTGGACACCATTACAGCTGGGGTATAATGAGATGCTGCACTCGAACAGATGGCTGTCACAGACTTTGGGTTATTCAGCGAGTTTGTCACGCAACCACTGACAGATATTCTGTCAACGCCACGATTCGGCTGCAAGTCAGGAGTCGCTGCTGCTTATTAATTCATTGAACGCAATTCAAAAAGCAATTTGATGTGCTACAAATGTTTATTTCATAACCCAGCAATTAATTCAATTTAATTTGCTTAAAGATAATGATTCCAAGTTTTTTTTCAAGAAATTCCATTAAATTCTAACCATATGACAGGCATACATCTTCATTTCACTAATGGATATGGGCAACTGAAGCCATTTCAGTAAAAGGCATTATCCTGAGTGAAAGAGGTTTTGGTTTAGAATGTAAACCTGAGTTTTTTTCTTTTTTTCTTATATCATCCAACTATTTCAGACATTATTCAACCACCAAAAACAGTAGTTTGGGCACTAAGTGCAACATTCTTTATTGGTTAGTGGGTTATAAATAGAAAAAAAATATTTGTAAAACTAGAACTTTGTTCAAGTGAAAACTGGATTAACTGTATTTGTCTAAAAAAATAATTTCACCTTCAGGAATTATCTCTGACAACAACAGAGCAACAGTGCAAAGAGGTCAGTAAATAGAGAGTGATGATTTGTTTCATCAGAAGTGGCTGCTCGTAATCTTTGACTGATCTGTGTACTTGCTTCTGTGTGATGCTAATAACGCAGTCTCTGCAGGGCCCCTGTCAAAATGTCATCACTGTCATCGAGAAGTTTCAGGACAGCCTGTTTGTCTGTGGAACAAATGGACAAAAGCCACAGTGTTGGAAACTTGTGAGTATTTGCACACGTCACTGAATTGCTGTTGTATGCTAATGTCACGACTGTGCGACATGCTGCACTTTTTTGTAGGAAGGTAACTTTAATTGCTTTGGCAGCGCAAACCTAATTAAAGCATGGAGCTGTTTGGAGAAGAAGCTCATTAAACTTTAATTCAAAAGCTGTCTGTAATTTCAGAAGGTCGTCTGTGATAAAATTCTGCCTCTGTTCTGTTGCTGTGCAGTTTTCTCCGGTCAACAACCAGTCTCATGAAATAATAGAGGGGACAGGAATCTCTCCATTCATGCACACTCAGAACTCCTTGTATCTGTCTGTAGGTAAGGTGATAAAAATAGAGCCCATGCTTGTGCGACCATAGACCATAGATGCATGCTCAATAATTAAATATGCCTTTGTACCACTTCTTGTGATGTCCCTCTGCCATTTTTAGAAGGAGATCTATATTCAGCAGCACCTTTAGATACTGATGGAAGTTCATTGCAATTCAGAAGGAAAGCTGGCAGCAGAACCAACGTGTGGATGTATGACAAGTGGGTCACAGGTGGGTCAACAACAGAAGGCCTAGCCTGAAACCCTTAACTCAGGCTGCTCCGCTCACTTCTTGGTGCAACTAAACATATTCTGTACTGACACAACACTGTCTAATGCGAGAATGTTTTCCTCGCTCAGAGCCCACGTTCATCTCTGCATCCTGGGTGAAACGGAAGGAAGACCCTGACAATGAAAAGATTTACATCTTTTTTCGTGAAAAGAACGGCGATGTGAACCCAGAGGCTGACCCCTGGATAACAAAGGTTGCGCGAGTTTGCAAGGTACGCTGGATGTGAGACTCGCCTTATTAGACTGCTGCAAATTATTCCAAAAATCTGTCAAGCTAACAGACATTCAGAAGTGACGTTAGAGTTTTCCAATGACTCCAGCTGGGAAATTCTATGAGAAAAGAATTTGATAGATATGTGCAGCTTTTAAATATTGACATTTTTATTTTTGAGAAGCAAGTACGAGTATCAAAATACCGCCACTCCCGCATACGTTTACGTTGTTTATCAACTGTCATGGTAAAGAACACATTTTGTAATTATGCCATTCATCCATTTTCCGGTAGATGAGACAATCGTCTCATCGCTAAAGCCGCTGTTCTGCTTTGCGGGTCACGGAAGTCTATCCCAGCTTGCTATGGGCGAGAGGCGGGGTACACCCAAGACACATCCCCACACAGAGGCAGACAACGACTCACGCACACATTCACACACTACGGACAATTTGGAGCGATTAAATCAACTAAACTGCTTGTTTTTGGAGGTGGGAGGAAAGCCATACGCAAACAGGGAGAACTCGGCACAAAATGGATTCAAACCTGGTGCCTTCGACACTGCCTGAATAAAGACATGCTGGCAGCGGTGGGATTTGAACCCACGCCACCAAAATGACTGGAGCCTAAATCCAGCACCTTAGACCACTCGGCCACACTACCACATGTTGAAGATGAAAAACATGTATACAGATAGAGAGCGAATGCCAACTCTCAATTCTGATCGGCAGATAGCGTTTGAACGCTTGTTATGGAATAAACACAAACCTGACCCGTGTGCTACTTCAGCTGAATATCCTATGGGAGCGTCTGCTGCGTCTGCTTCTTCCCTGTGGAGTTTAGGAAATAAACAAGGTGAAGCATCACCATCTGTCGGCCTTTGCTTGATGCTGACTTTAATATTTGTTTCAAGGACGACTTCTAAGGCCGGCCTCTATTTACAATTGAATCCATAGAACAGCAGGTTTGATCGAACTCGTTTTATTGGGCTACTACATTATTGTGTGTTGTGATATTATGCAGCTCTGGGACTATAATACTCCAAGGCATAATTAAAGTGTTTAACCAGACTGATGTAATGCAAACATCTGCTGCAGGGAGACCTCGTTTCCTCCATTTGTACCAAACGTCTTCCTGAGGCAGTGCGGCATTATTGTGGTGAAACAAAGGCTTTTCAACAACTTGTTATTTGACACCTGCACACAAGGCTTGTCCAAATAACAAGCTACTGCTTTGTTCTTGATATCATAATATCAGTCGTATCAAATAACCTTTAGTTGGTGAATTTTGATGTGCTAGAAAAGTCAAAGCGATGTCTTCCCGGCACGATTCCTTTGAATTATTTTGCAGGTGGATGAAGGCGGATCAAAAAGATTCTTCCAGAACATGTGGACATCTTTCCTCAAGGCCCGGCTTGTCTGTGGGTTTCCAGAGGAGTCCCTCTATTTCAACCGTCTGCAAGACGTTTATGTGATACATGCTGAGGACTGGCGTGACACCAGAGTCTATGCCCTTTTCACAAGCAGCTGGTGAGACACTTTCCCTTCTCTTAATTGTCAGCATCTAAGCAACAGCAGGGACAACATGCTGACAGGGTAGCATCGAGTGGCGTTTTTAAGCTGTTGTTGTTTCATGGAGTTAAAACATATCCTGGTCTGGAGGGTTTGCTTATGCAGTACGTTGAAACTAACAGCAAAGCTTGCCCAAGTGATAAATGAAGAGAAAGTGAATATTGTATTGTTTGTTTCTGCAAAATGTTTTTTGTCTCCGTCCAACAAAAAAGACAAGATTTAGCCACATTACTTAGTTCCCCACTAACTTTTTGTCTCATATTAGACGATGCATGCTTTCATGATTATTAATTTAAAGGGTTGATTCAGCAAGGTAGAGTTGCACAAGTTGCCTTTTAATCAAAGTAAAACGTTTAGATATCCTGATGTTTCTTTTGCTCAGAGTGGGTCAGGTGGTTCTGCGAAGGGAGGCGAGCGTTGTCCTCCCCAATCGGCCCTCTGCAAGAGTTGGTGTGATTGAAACGGAAATGTAAACCTCTAATGTGGTGTGATAAAGGCGGTTCCCTGTAATGTGTCAGGCATATATAGTTTGAGTGATGGGGTTGCATGAATCTGGTATGTTCCATTTTGTACCCCACCCTCTATGTCCAGCGTAGAAGTCACTCAATCATCCAATAATCACCCAAGCTAAATGCATTTGAAATAAATCATTACTCCGATAGGACAATCTGCAAACAGATTCAGCCAATCAGAGTAAACCATAGCCCTAACTAACTAGTAGGCCTGTACAAAACCGCGCTAGCGTCACTTTTATTGTTTCTCTTGTAGGAACTCGACAGCAGTTTGCATCTATTCTGTAGGAATGATTGAAGAAATATTTGAGAACTCAACTTTCAAGGGATATGACAAAGACGTCCCCAAACCGAGGCCAGGAACGGTGAGGATTTGTTTTGTTGCTATGTTGCTCAGACTTTCATTCTAGTTTCAGCCCTGATGGAACTTGTGACATAAACGGGCGGCGGCATGGAACACATGTGTATCTGCATTACTTACGCCCATGAAATACAGCTCAGTGTTTCCATCACTGGATCCCAATTCTAGTTCTCTTCATGAGATATTTGTGAGTTCAGCCCTGTAGTCAAAGGACACAGAGAAATTCATCATAGATAAGTCTGTCTGAACTATAGTCTTATTTTCCTATTACAGAAATGATCTTGCTTCTTTTAAAGAGAACTCTGTTTGCAGCACGAGGAAAATGTTTGTCTCAGTGTTGCTATCACCAGCTTCAGATGCCTTCAGATTTGTATACTGGGAATGAAATGTTCCCAGTAAGTATGCAGAAAACCTTCCCCCCCCAAAAAACCCCACTTTGTATTTTTCAGTGTGTCAAAAACAGCAGAAGCCTGCCACTGGCCACTGTCAATGTGGTGAAGGATCATCCAGAGATGACTGACTGGGTTCACTCCATTCGTCGTGCATCTCCGTTTTATGTCAGCAGCAACAACTACACCAAGATGGCTGTGGATCGAGTCCAAGCCGCTGACCAGAGCATGCATAGCATTCTGCTGCTATCCACTGGTATGTAGTGGCTCCAAAAAGGTGCACTTTCCAACCGCTCCAAGGTCTTCAATATTTTGTTTGGCTATTTATACGATCTAGTGTTTCCCTGTTGTTCCGGCTTGTATTCATGCATTGTCTACACAATCTCTGTGAGCAACAATGGCCTAAAAATATAGTCGCCAGTCTTGAATTATCAACATTGTGAACAGGCATTTGTGTGTTTTAACAGATTCTGGGAGGATGCACAAAGTATTGGAGGTTGGCTCTAAACCTTTTGTCATCTCTGAAACTCAACTTTCAAGCCGTTCATCCGTACAGTCAATGAAAATTGACTCCAAAAGGGTAACATGGATTTAAATTATTAATAATATGCATATTATTGTTAAATGTGCAGACGTTGCAGCATTGTTTTCTTTTTCTTGTGTTTCTTTCATTTTACCGAAATGTATACAATGTTATATTTTAAGCCACATTAATCAATACTTTATATTCATTCAATCAATTATTTTAAATGGTTTGACAGGGGCCTTGAGGGGTAACAAACCCAAAGAAAATCATTAGCAGATTTTTTTGGATCTGCAGCACAAACTATTGACTCGTGGATCGATTAGCTGCAGAAGATTCAGGAGTTTCCTTCACAAGATGTTTGTGAAGAACAAGAAAAAAACAAATTACAAGATTTTGACTGCATTTTACCCAAATTCCTCAAAAGTTTCTCTCAAGTGCAAAGACAACATTTTTAATATGAAAAATTAGAGACTCCTACAACAAGGAGCAGTCGTTAAAATGGCTTAACGTTAGGTCAAATTCAAAGTTTAGGACTTGGGTACTGGCTTGAGATGCATTTGTTGTAACTTGGGATTTAATATTAATGTTACCGGTAATTAATGGAAATTAATTCATGTTTAAAGTGAAAAGATGTTCTCTTTCTTTGGTCAGAAAAAATTAGTGGTGGGATTTTCAGAGAAAATTTCCACGATTGACCTCCAGAGGTGTCGGGAATACGGCGACACCTGTGAAGACTGTGTTTTGGCCCGGGATCCGTACTGTTCCTGGACGAGGCTTGGATGCTCGCCCACTGTCCTGTAAGCATGAACGAGTCTTTCCCTTTAGTAGACTTGATAGCGACACTAAGCCTTTCCTTACAGCACCATCAAAGAAGGGAGAACGCTGGTCTCTGCATGCTCTTTTGAACATTGCCTTTCTGTAAGGCAGAGATGAATCTTGATTCAGGATAATTAACATTGTTAGAAAGGCAAATATTTCTAACAAAAAATACCAGATTGATGTTGTGATCCCTCACGTGTACTTGCACTTCATAGCTTATGTGTTTTGTCTTTGTCCACAGAGGAGGCATTCAAAGTATTACGGATCAGGACATAAGAGTGTGCATTAAATCAGTTAAAGGTAACGGATTCCTAAAAAGCTGGGATGCTATTTAATATGCAATAAAAGAAGAAACAATTGAGACAATTACGCAAATACGAGTCTCACAAAATGTTTAACCTTGCCCCCCCCCCCCCCATCCTTTCTTGTAGAACCATTGAGCCTTTCAGTGACGCCATCACCAGTGGATCTGAGGACGGTCCACTCGGTCCCTTTGGATGTCCCTTTCTATTTGTCCTGTCCGATAAACTCTTACCACGCCGTCTACACCTGGAAACATGGAAACCAGACCAGTCCGTGTCTGCAAATGCAGTCTAACTGCCTGCACCTCATTTCTGCCATGACGCAAGAGAACTATGGCAACTATGAGTGTATTTCCAAAGAAAGAAACTACACTACAGCCAGGAAGAAATATCAGCTAACAGAGCAAAAGGTCCCCGAGACACAGAACGACGGAAGCCGTCACGCAATCAATGCTGCATCAGCGTTTGTATCGCGGCTATGGGTCAACCTTGGACTGGCTGTAGCAGTGATGGAGTTTAGGGTAAGGTGTCCATAGACCATAGAAACGTTTTAACTCCAACATTTTCTGGCCTTTTTTTTTCTCGCCACTGCAAATGGCTCAGCCAAGAAACAGAAAATCCATCCTGACAATGCTGAAGCTGCGGAAAACTCCCACTGAGCGATGTAAACCTTATTTGTTTTGGCTTTAAAGTGGAAACAAGATTTTTATTTCTTTTTTTAAGGGAAGTGAAAGCCAGAGCAGGAAGGGGTCAGAGTGTTGGTGGGAGAAAGCAGCGGTGTGCGTCAGAAGTAGAGCGCACGCCTTCAAATATGCGAAGAACCAAGTTTGTGTGTGAATCAGCAGATAAGTCGGGAGGATCAGTAAACGGTGTGAATATTTTCCTTCTTCAGAAACCAGGGGGAAGGTGTAGGAGATAAGCAGAAAGAATTCCATCTCCAGGTTGCAACCTGGAAAAGTTGCACAAGCCAAACTGAAACCCAGCAGCAATATGTTGTGATTGTGACTTGAAGTCAGACAGCGCAGTAAACAGCCATTAGGAGTGGCTTGTAATATGGTGAGCACGTGTGAGGAAAGCTAATTAGAGGTTAGGGAAATGTGGCATTCCTGTGTACAATGCACTAATAATAGATTATCGTTAGTGTGTGGGATTGGGCGGAGGCATCCAGCGACCCTTTGAAGTTCCCTGCTGTGTGTAACCGGGTGATTGGAGTTAATTGGGCAGGCAGGTGTGGGAGGGAGCACCTGTGGCCCATTTACCACTGATTGGGGGGGGGCGTATATAGGTGCTTCCCCTCCCTCGTTCCAAGTCCTCATTTGTGTTTTCCCCGTCTCAAAGGCAGGTTGGCCGTAGACTGTCACTGCCGTGTCTCTCCTTTTCTTTTGTTAGTTTTGCTTTTAGAGTGTTAATAAATGATTTGAATCCCTAATGCCGTGCTGGTCATCGCTGTGAGCGGACCTGTGGGTGGGGAAACCCGCTAAAACGAGTCTGGGACCAACGGAACAAATTAAATAGATCTTTAGGTTGCAAGTCCTAAAGTGGCGTTGTCGGCAAAGGTCGGACCGTTTGGCCCCATATTCCTGACGCTACATGTGCTTAACTCATCACAACAGTCAGTGGACAAAAGAGGTGGGTCAGGTTGAGGGAGTGAAAGATTATCATCCCAAAGAAGAAAACATTGAATCCATTGGGGGGGGGGGGGGTTCCAGCATTGCTTCCATTTAACTAAAACAATCATAGAAAGATTTGCAAGAACATTTTTATAAATGTAAACTCAGGGAAACGGGGGATTAAGGTTTGGGAGGAATCTGCCCAGTGGAAGAGAACAAACTGGTTGTTCTGGAGCAGCTGTTTTGAAATCTGTCTTCTTATGGTGAAAGAATGGCATTTTAGGTGTGACATAAAAAATAAATAAGAATGACAGACTCCTCAGAGGCTATACTCGGCCTCAGCGGAGGTTTCACTGCTCCTGCTTATATTAAAGGGAAACTATGCAACTTTCTTTGAACTGTAGCCACTGTTGGTTAGAAATACAGGATCGTGCTAAATGCTCCCAAAAGTAGACAAAGATCAGAATATCCAGCTGAAGTTTCCCAGCATTTGGCTACCCAAATCTCATATTAAACCAGCAGAGCCTGTAGCAGCCGATCCTGAGTGGATTGAATGTTTTGAATTTCATTGGATATTAAGAATTATGCTTTTCATTTGTAAAAGAAGATTATATGTGTATCCTTCATCACAGTCTCACTTTAATCAAGATGACAGCTCAAGTATCTTGAAATGAAACACGATTTATTTATTTGCTGGAAGCGTTCCTCCTCTGTAGGGTTGTTCAGCCTCCCACTCACATTCACACCTACGGTACAATTTAGGGACAGAATTATCTCCACCGCAAGCTGCTGGTGATGAGTGGGCCAGAGAACCTGGACAGAGCCCACACAGACCCAGGGAGGACATGCAGCTCCACACAGAAAAGTTCCAGGTCCTTGGGTGGATGGAACCCGAGACAGCGCTACACAGTGCGCCACCGTGGCTCATACAAAGATTAATTATATATCTATATTATTATTTTATTTTTATTTAAGCAGGGTTTTGATAAAATGTTAACTTATTTTATTATTAAAACTTTGTTTCATACTGGAGATTTTATAAATTAAGGAAGTGTATGTGTTTCTGAACATCTTGTATGTTTTGTTATACTTATATTCTTTAAATTAAATAAATTCCTGTCTCACCTCATCTGCTTACCATCATCACCAAGGCAAACAAAAAGGGGCTGAGAACTGATCCCTGGTGCAGTCCGGCCTCTAGACTAAACTCCACCGTCACTCCTACCGCACACTTTACTGCTGTCGTATTTAAATTATATAAATAATATGGCTGAAAAGCCTTGATATTTTTTTACAGGGAGTCCACTCGTAGATGGTTACGGGGATGCACTAACCATGTGCAGTCTGATGAGTCACAGACTGCAGCATGGAGCACAACATGACAGGTGACCCCGCCTACTTTACACAAGTGTTCCTGTCAGGTCACTCTGAGATTATGGATTCTTCATCTGCAGGTAGAGCGACGCTTGACTGGAGCACCTAGTCTGTTTCATGCTGCCGAGGTAACTCACAGTCCATGTGCAGATGCAAAATACGTTTCCATGGATCTGAGGTTATACATGTTCTGTGTTGTCTGCATGAGTCATGACTTCCACCACACTGTTACATTTAATCCAGAGACACCCTGCTCAAGTGGTAGGATGAAAACAAAAACATAACCAGTGGTGCAGAGGGAACATTTGTGTTTGCCTTCATGTTGGGTTGGGTAAACATTACCAAAAGTAGCACTATCAATGTCCCCACACAAACTATTAGCTGCTCTGATTCTACAGATGGTTTCTCACTGCAATCTAAACCATGATAAGGGTGGCCATAAATACAGCTGTGCTCTGCTATGTGAACAAGAGGACCCTAATCCTCTGAAGACCTGGGCCGCAGTTTACAGCACAATGTTTTCCTGTTGCGACTCAAGGCAGCAAAGGTCCAAGGACTAGTAGCACAAAAGCACAAATCTGTCTGCAGGCAAAATCTTTCTAAGGATTAAAAAGAAATGCACTTAAATATGTACAACATAACACAGATGTTTGACTTTATCAAAAATATGTTACTTATCTTATCTCTGTGAAGTTCTCACTATGAACGTGCTGCAATTATTCAAGAAAATATCGTTGTAGTTGCACCCTTCGGACAATAGAGGTCAGTGTTGTATAACAATACTCCAACCTGGGGTCTGTCTTCACCCGAAGCCCTGGTTCTTCAAGATTGACGCACAAATCTGTTTCAAAGGAAGACTCACGCGCCTGTTTGTACATATATTTGTATATTTATTCCATTAGATTACCTATTTAGGACATTTCACTTGCAAAAATAAATTTCCATCGGCTTTCAGAGTCCATGATATAAAATGCTTTAATTAAATGGACTATAGAGCCCAAAACAAAGGTGGATCCGGGCTTTTAATTTCATTCAGACAGAGAGAAAGCGAGAGTCACAAGCAATAAAATACTTTTCAACTACAAATATTAAGAATGTAAATATTTCAAAGGGGAGAGATTGAGTCGGTCTCTCGAACTTGTGTGTACCTGAACTCCACCAAAAGATGGCGCTATTTGCGCAGGAAAAAGTCCTTAAACACGAGACAAAATAATAACTTGACTTAAATCGCGACACGTTCATTTAAATGTTGTTTGTGACAAATATTCTATATTTTTATACCTCTTCTTGTTTTACCAATTGATTTTACCAATCAGTAATATAATATAAATGATCCCTGAGTGAAGGGAAATCACATGTTGCTGTTTTTCTGCAGCCTCGCAGGGTAACTAAACTTAAAATCTACCAGTGCTTTTGGAACTCTTACAGACAATAACCTGCGGGAACTCGATTCAGGTCAAAGATTAGCATTGGACTGTGGTAATAAATTAATCATCGGGTCTTAAATTATAAATTGCCTTCGAGGGTGGAGTATCCGGAGCTTCTGTATCTTTAATAATGAAGAGAGAGATGGGAGAGGCTGCGCGTTCACGGTGCCTTTTCTCGCTGCGCTGCCGCGGGAACGCGCAGTGGCTCCTCACACACTCGGAGGAGAGGAAAAAGCGCCGACGGACTGCGGAGCGACTCACCGGGAAAAATGTTCACTCCGCCGCCCTGCATCATGAGCTGTCTGCAAAAGTAACGTAACAGGATCCGCAGCATGCGAGGACTGCAGTTTATTTCACCATTAAAGTTGTTCCAGAGGAATCCAAACTCCGACAGTGGTTCATAAGACAAGGGCGTTGAAGTTAATATTGGACAGGTAAGACAGGTTAGTAACTCATGCTTAAATATAGATAGATAAGAAAATAGAAAAAAAAATAAAAAAATCAAGCAGGAAGATGAAAATGTGGCTCGTCCTGTTGATGATGATTCACAATGGCATCCGGGAATATTCCGGTCCTCCGTGTAAAATTGATTTAAAAAAAGTCTGCTACCAATAAATACTTCCTTAAAGTGCAATATATCAATAAGCGACAAAAATTGAACGTTTTCAACATCAGTTTTTATGTATTCGCGTGACTGTGGAAATGCGCTTCGACCCTGAAACTGCTGCAGGACGCAAACACGCGCATTTGTGCACAGCGGGTGTCGGAACCCCCCAAAATACATACTGGCTTCATTCGAAAAGATTTGCATGTAATGTTTGTGGGACAGTTTTTGTTTTTGCTTTCAGCTTCTTGATTTCTGCGAGTTTGTAACGCATTTTTAAGCTGTGTATTAAATATCATCAAGGGCCCTTTAAAAACATTACACACTCGGTAAAACACATCTAAAGTGATATGAGATGCCATTTCTGCTAATGGCCATAATGGATTTTATAGACGTTTTACATTTCCCTAATGTCTGGTTATTGATACTTGCAGGTGGAGAAAATGGCGAGGCGGCTTCTGCAGCTCTTTGCCTTGTGGACTGTGATTGGCGTCGTGCGATGCTGCCCAGAGCTCTGCAGCTGCCAGGATAAATTTTCACATCAGTTTGCTGACTGTGCCTACAAAGAACTGTTGGCGGTGCCCGCGGGTCTCCCCTCCAACGTTACCACTGTGAGCCTTTCTGCCAATAAGATCAAAGTACTGAAAAGTAAGAGCTTCACCGATATCACACAGGTCACCTCCCTCTGGCTGGCCCACAATGAGATAGTTACCATAGAGAAGAGCACACTGGCCCCCCTTGTTCAGCTCCGCAACCTGGACATCAGCCATAACAAAATTGTGAACTTTCCATGGGATGATCTGCACAAGCTCACCGCCCTGCAGCTTCTGAAAATGAACAACAACGAGATGGTGAGCCTTCCAAAGGATGCCTTTTCCACACTTAAAGACCTGAGGTCGCTTCGCATCAACAACAACAAGTTTGCCACTATCGCTCAGGGCACCTTCACTGCTCTCTCCGCCATGTCCCACCTTCAGATTTACAGCAACCCCTTCACTTGCTCCTGCAGCCTGGAGTGGCTGAGGGACTGGATCTCAGAAACTAAGATATCTGTCCCCGAGCCAAATTCGATTGTCTGTGAAACTCCAGAGCACCTGAAGGGGACGCCGGTTACATCGATGCCCAAACTGGACTGTACAGTCCCATCTGTCGCAATAACATACCAGCCCGACATTGAGAGCAAGGAGATCTACGAGGGTTCCATGGTCAACTTAAACTGTGAGACGACAGGAAGTCCTAAACCTCAGGTCAGCTGGGAGGTCACTGCAGGAAATCAGAATTATCTGTTCCCTTTACCATCTGCAGGGGAGATGGTAAAGGGAACAGAAAATTCTGCAGGGGAGATCAATGAGCTGCCAATTAATGACAAAACAACCAACAATAGATTCCTGGTATTTCTAAATGGCACGCTCATCATCTCTCGTATGAGTGAAAAGGAAGACGGGAACTACAGCTGCTCAGCGGTGAATGAGTTAGGAAGAGCAGAGAGCACAGTTAACATAACTATGACAGTCACCCAAAAACATGGCGGCGACCCAAAGCTCGGTCCGACGGTGGACAAGATCCGCCCATCTGGAAAACGGCCCGGAGAGCCCAAGATATCCAAAAACAGTGTCCTCAACTGGAACAAGCCTGGGGAAGATTCAAAGGCCGGTCCTGAGGGTTCCCCAGACAAAGACGACAGCGCTGGGGTTGCAAAGGACCCCTCATTCGGGAGCAAGTGTGGCACGAGGGAAAGCAGTGAATTCATCTCCAACCACGCTTTCAACCTGAGCTTGGACGACCTGAAGCAGTACACGTTTGATTTCGGTGTTATTGCGTTGGAGGTTTCAGAGACGGAGGCCAAAGTGCAGCTGAATCCGCTGCAGCTTCCCAGCAGCAAATCAAACCTTCACCTCAGTCACGCCGGAGACCAGGAAACGGTGAATAAAGAGCCGCTGGGTCTGCTCCAGTCCTCGCCCAGCGGAACCACTCTAGACATGCTCTACCTCTGTGTAAATACAGGCAACGGACACTCCATGGTTCAGTGGTCCAACATAGAGGAGGGGGTTAATGCCTACCGCTTCCATGGTTTACAGCCTGGCACTAATTACACACTGTGCCTCACCTATGGGGGGAAGGACTGCCAAGTGCAAGTCGTCTTTACAACTCGGAAGAAGATCCCCTCCCTCCTCATCATCGTGGTTGTCAGCATTTTCCTACTGGGCCTGGCCACCGTTCCGTTACTGGGGGCCACCTGCTGCCACTTGTTATACAAGTACCAAGGGAAGACCTACAAGCTCATCATGAGGGCTCAGAATCCGGATCAGCTGGAGAAACAAATGGCCGGAGACTTCGATCCCAGGGCGTCTTTCGTGGAGTCTGAGAAAACGTTCAACCCCAGCGACTTGGGCGAGGCCGAGGGGGAGGCCGAGGGAGAGGAAGGAGCCGAAGAGGGAGAGGCTGAAGGGAGCGTAGTGACAGAGTCCATCCCGGGATCCTCGACCAAAACCAACCAGGAGGAGTTTGAAATGGGCTCGGAGTACAGCGACAAGTTGCCCCTGGGGGCAGAGGCGGTCACCATCTCGGAGGAGATCAACGGCAACTACAAGCAGCCAAGCCGCTGAGCTCCGGCGACGCCCGTCAGTATGTTGTACAATAATTTACTGTTAAGTAGCCGACATCAAAGCGGAGGTGAGGCAGCCAATATTACCAGCCTTCTGATCAAATCGATGGATCTCTTTCTTTTTCTGTTTCATGAGATTGATAGAGTCATGTGATATTTATATATCTACTGTAAGGTTAAATTAAGCAACATGTATTTACGGTGCAAGCACAGCTCTATCAGACCTCAAGCCATGAGGAGAGCAGCAAAACGTTCCCTCACTGAGGGACACGCAGATGGGCGCAAATGCGCGCTGTAAATTGAACGTAAGTAAAAAAAATAATAAAAAAAAAGAAAGAAAAGGAATCTCCACTTGGAGAGCACAATATTAAAGTGCCATATGTTTTAAAAACGTTTTGACCAAACTGTCGTCGGGACCATTTCAGTCGCTGCTGTGCGCGTCTGTGGATGAAAGTCCCTGTCGGCTGTCCGGCTGAATCCAGATGCAGACATTTGGCTTCTGCGTTATTGCGCATCGCCGCTCCGCTGTAAATGCGTCTAAAAAAGGGTAAATTAGCGGGTTAATTTCAACAAACTGTTTAGGCTTTAAAACCTCTCTATAAACGCTCCTCTTCCGTGGAATGTCACGCGTAATTCCTGCTGTGGTTTTTATTATTAATGTAGTCTATAGAGGACCGTAGCTGTTATTGTCGATCTGTGATGTAAAGCCATGTGAAATGAAATCATTCTCTCTCTTTTTTTTTTACGACGGTAAGTTTATGTGAAGCTGGAGAAACATCCATCCCGACGGCTTCACCGTCTTTGACGCGTTTCGTGAGTTTTTGTGAAATGTAAGTCGAAACGAAACGCTCGTGACTTTTTAAGGTTTTTTGATATAATTTTATGTACGTGTAATTAATAAAAATACATGAAACCATACAGACGATGTGTTGGATTTATTATTGGGCGAAAAATGTAGAAACTATTTGTATTATTTTCTCAGAAAGTAAACGAAAAAAAATGCCATCGAATTAAACAAATAATAGTTTGAGTTTAAATTAATTCGGTTTGGGTGTTTTATTTTAATTTTTTTGCCTTTTTTCTTTCTTTTCAAAGACGACAAAATATGTGGTGTGTGATTCTGAAGTGCGTTAATCCGATTGAAAACGTCCATCAACACTATTCGCATAAACTATAGCTTTCACTTCCTAAATTAATTTAACCATCAGAATGGAATAATAAAAAAGTCAAAGGAAAACTCTTGTGTCGGTTTTATTTTCACATGCAATCAAAAAGAAAATTCGGCTTTTCTAATTTCCACCTTTTAATTTGAACGTATAGATAAATGCGGAGACAATCGTTGAAATCTTGGCGACTATCAGAAAAGAGTTTAAACTAGAATAATAAAACACTGCTAGCAGAAAGATTGGACTTAAAGATCAACAAATAAATTAGAAAATACAAATTTGTCTGGTGTTTCCTGTTCCATTGTTTTTCACATTATATGTGCACACTTGAAAAAAAAGAAATGCATTTTCTACATAACAACAGATCATTCTGTAAATGAATAAATACAGCTGTTTTGCATATTCATGTCTTTAGTTTGGAGACTACAAATTTGCATCAAGTACATAATATGAACAAAGTAGGAAATTGAAGACCCTACAGTTTGAAATATAAAGGAAATGAATGTGCTGAAGGTTTGAGTGGGCTGTCTGTGCCTTGAACACTTTCCCCATCACAATGGAGACTAACCTCAAGCAGGAATCATGAAGTGGACTCCAGGAGGAAAGGCTTGGTGGACATCAATGTGTAATAAAAGTACACTTATTTCACCCAATTCAGACACATTTATTGTATTTTTAGATAAATTGCCAAATACTATATTGCCAAGCTTTAAGAGCCACGTCACTGCTCAGTTGCTGGCGGCTGCCTCCTCCTCTGCCTCCTTTTTGCTCCCCGTCTTGGCTCTCTGGTTGAGCCGTCCATTCTGAAAGCTCTCTGCGGCCGGGTGCTGGAAGTGCTTCCTGGTGCCTACCAGGGAGGGGTTGTTGACCAGGGTGTAGAGCAGATGCCAGTGCCTGCGGGCCCTCTTGGCGGTGGACACTTTGATCTGTTTCTTCTCCTGCTGGACCAGTTGGATCCCTGAGGACATACAGACGCCATGATAGCACCACTGGTATGTATATTTGCACAAATCCCATGCGGTCACAAGAACAGATAGCCTTCTTTTCCTTTCTTTTTCATTAGCTCGACGGCCACCCAGGACTTGCTGCAGACACTGCAGAACGAGTAATAATAGAAAGCAATCATATTCTCATCGTGGACGCATTGCGGAGGCGCACTGGGCTTGCCATTAACACGCTGAAAGCTTGAGCCCCTTGGGCAACGTGAATATGAAACAGGCACTTAGTAGAGCTCGTCTGTGTAATCAGCTTTACTCACGAACTAATCTTTACAACACGATAGATTATTCCTGATAATTCATAACCCTAATTTGAATGTGCACCATCTCTCATGCACATTTCTAATTGGGATAGGCTGTGACTAGATAGAGTTGGATTCCATAACAAGCAATGAAACTTGATGCATTTTCCTCTCACCACATGCGTAGGCGGCCATCACTCACCTCCTGTTGGACTCAAAACCGTCAGCGTACTAATCAGTTGCACATATTTTTGGGTAAACACGACACATCGCATGACTGATTACACCGGCTTCACTGCTTTTAATTATGTATAATGGTAATCTATAGGAGGACGCCGTCTCTTGGTGACAGACAGCGAGGGCTCAGATGGGCGTGGGCACGCCATGAGGACGGCTGATTAGTTTATGACAAATTTGATTGAGACTAGCAGCAGGACAGAAAATGATTCAGCAGTGAGACTCAATTTGGTATTGACATATTAAATCAAAACTGATAAGCTTTCATTTCTCCTGCAGGTCCGAGGCAGCGCCATGATCGAATTATGCGACCTTCTAGAGTTTAAAACCTCCCAGGAGAAATAAAGTCACACTGACTTGATTTTGGATTTTAATGTTTATCTGTAAAGCATGAGAATGTGAATATTGTGTGCTATTGTGAGCACTGAACTGGATTCACCCTTGCCTGTATAGACTGGACAAGAACTGGTTCCTATTAAGCTGCTTTGGTGAGAACAATAAGAAACATTTTCATTTAAATGCATGAACACACAGCCCAGCCCTCGTGCACTTGTGCGAGTTGAATCGGCAGCACTTGGAAAATGAGCATAAATATACAGAAGATGCAAGTCTTTGGCTACACACCCTCCTCAGCATCCCGCGGCCTCTGTGCGCCATTGTTCTCCTGGCACGCAGACTGCAGCAGCATCCCGCAGAAGGCCTTCATCACAGGGTGCGACTGGCTAACCTCAATCTTCAGATAATGAGCGTAGCAGCGGTAGGCTGCAGACAGACACAGAGAGGGTGGGGGGGCAGATCATTCTGACTGGGGAAAAGCAATAAACACATAGAACTGAACCCCATATTGGCAGTGAAGCAATCACACATAATGGCCATACAATCGCACCTCCATTTTTTTAACCACCTGCTTTCCCCAACGACAGATGTCTTAAAATTTGTGGCCGTTTCAGAGGCTGCGTACAATTACACTCGCAGCATTGACTGGAATACAGATATGCAAGCGTCAGTGAGCTGCTGGCAGGGTAAAGTGGATAGGATTCATAGCTGTGACCTCTAAGTGGGATCAGGAAAAGTGAATTTGCTTGTAGAAAATTGCTTCTCTTTAAGCCTTCACTGTGGCAGTGAAGAACCCCCCCCTCCCAGTATATCTACAAAGGTAAAACATGGTGTTCATACCGGGGGCTATTAACACAGTGTATCTGACACCGAGGAGAAACTGCAGGAATGTGAAAAATATTTTTCTTAAATGAAGTCTAAGCCTTTTAAATGCATATTATTTATTTTAAAATGGAGTCAGAGCTATTTATTCGTTTCTGACAGAGACAAAGCCAATAAACACTGAACCCCATATTGGCAGTGAAGTAATCACACATAATGATTGACTAAAATAATGCATAAAGAAAAAATGAGATACATATGATCATTTCTACATGCAAGTTTAGACAAACAACACTGAACCTGATGCTTTGGCCTGACCAACAAACCACAGTGACATTGTGGCTGTACAGAATGTAACGTCTGGTCACCTGGGTCAAACGCCTCCACATTGCGATTAAGAAGACTGATATCCATGCGTCCCAGGTGGACAATGTTGAACAGCGCCGTGATAATCATACGCCACAGAGCCAGTAAGACGCCAATCAGGACGTTGACTGGAAACAGCAGGTACGTTAGCAGGAACAGGTTACCCCTGTAAGAGATGGACAGAATGAATCAGATATCCAGGCCAGTTCCACCATTATCTGTGAAACCATAAGTGAAGACAGGAGACCCGATCAAAGCTAGAGGTATAATGAATCACCTGTTGTCTAGGTCTCGCGTGCCAGCTGTCTTTTTGATGAACCAAAACCTGCTGGTGATGTGTTGAATCAACACAGCCAAGAATATCATCAGCCAGAAGGGCCTGAAAGGACAAATCGAACAATGAGATGCATTCCCTGCATAGAAAGAAAGAATTGACAGCAGACAGATGTGTTTCCATACCCCCCTTACGAGCTAAGGGGGGGGGGGGGGGGTAACATTATCCTTCTATAACTGGTAACAATGAGGCCTCGGTGCTGTTATTACAGTTCAGTTGGGATTCAGTTTCTAAAGAAGAACATTTCAGATATAATTTTGAGTCTTTTTTTTTTTGTAACTCATTGGCCTTTGCTTTGTATTGATTTTGTTTGACAGCCCAACACAGTTTAGCATGAGATTAGATAAAGGGATTTCATACCTTTTTTTTTTACATTACTGTAATACATATTTAAAGCATGTTGTTGTTGCTTATTGCCAAGTGTCCAGGGATCCTTATCCCTGGACACTTGGCAATCATTGATTTTCTATTGACCAGCAGACATAGATGAGTATGTCCAGTGGTAACACAAACATACAGCTCTGAAGTCAAACTATTCAAAGCAATTCTCAAGTTGTAGACATAAGTGTTACAGCAGGGTGTGGGTAGAGCACAATATGTAAGGCGTTATGGTTCTCACCACATGCTCCACAGGATCTGAAAGAGGATCAGATGCCGTCTGTGCAGAACTGGTATAATTATGAGGAAGACAGCGATCAGAAGACAGAGGAAGAACACCATGGTCTGGACAAACATGCCTGCAGGGCAGAGATGAGAGCTTCAGGGCTTCATAGGATACACCACGATCAGCGTCCAACAATCTGCTCCTCCATATCACAGGGAGGAGAGGGGTGAGCTGTATTGTGTATTTCTTTCTCTTGAAAACCTCATGAAGGGAGCTTTTTAACTATCCTTTCATTGGTCAATGTGTAAAAGTACAGCAATATTTGCATTCTTCTTAGTTTGTTGCTAGAAATATAAATATGGCGTCATGAAAAGATTGAAAAGATGGGTATGGCATGGAATGCCATAATGAATGGCAGCCTTAACAACGTGAAATATGAAGACAAACAATAGAGGTAAAAAAAAAAGTGTGAATATGATTGTGCGTAATGCTGATGTACCAATGCAGATGTGAGCTGCTGTGAAGCTGGTGTATCCCATCCAGCAGACTAGCGCTGGTCGGGAAGGCCGGATGCTTCTCTGGCAGTTATACACATTATATATGTCTCCTCTATACAAACCGTTCAGGTTTGACCTGCAGGAGCAGAAAGACAGGACAATGCAGGACTACGCAAGACAAGCTCATTGCTCTGCAAATGTACAAATTACATAAATAACTGAAGAGCATGGGGGGGGGGGGGGGGGGGTGATTCAATGCTCGACGCAGAAAAGCATTTCTTTTAATGTGACATAATTTATGGTAATTGAGCGCTATTTTATTCTAATCTTAATAGCCATTTTCATCCGAGCAGCAGTTAGCTCTGCATGCTTCTCTGCCTGTGCGGATGATTAGTTTCCCATTTAATTATAATAACGCCTTTGTGAGCCATCATGCCCAAATGGAGAAATCAGAATGACGATCATGCTCACAATTCTCTTTGGGGTAGAGAATTTTAAAGTGAGATTAAAAAGTGGAGACTGTTGCATTCGTACCGATGCAGAACCATCGAACGCATGAGCATAGCCAAGTTGACCAAGGCAGACAGGCTCATGGCTGAGATGTAGCACACTGCAACACAAAGAACACAGGACCTTTAAGTTAAGTCGTTTTTTGGTATACAAATGCATGCATGTATACAATTTAGATCTAAGCCTCTGGTTTTACCCACCTTCTACACACCACATGTAATAGACCACTAGTCGGACCACTTCTTGTTTGTCAGGCGAAAGCACAATCTGGAAACCAGCTAAAACGTTGGCAATGTCTTCATCGACTCCCCGACGGGCGGTCTGCATCGTCGGCACCGCGGCCAGGATCAGTAGAAGGCCCACCTGCATAAAAACCATCTAGTCATTCAGGTCCGGATAAATCCGCTCTACATCTGAGGCTTCATCGAAGGCAGATGTGGTGTGATTCCTCACTTTGTCTTTGCACATCTGTTTCTGAATAACAGTAGAAATGCTATAGTTACCTGATACAAGGTGATGAATGAGATAACGGCAGATATAGCTAACTTCAGGGGAAAACGGAAAGCTGTTCAAAAAAAGAAAGGAAGAAAAAGAGACTTAACAAGACTTGAAAACGTAACAATTGGTCAGACATAACAGAAGCCTCTCACATTTACCTTCCTCTGGCGTATAGATGTATGACTTCACAGCATCAGCTATTCTTTGAGGGAGCTTGGGCGTCTCTGAGCTGGATGTGCTGAGGCGAAGGTGCAAATTAAAAACGCTGAACATATTTCACAGTACATTTGAATGAATTTATGGAGACATGTAAGGATGAATTAGCCATCATTCCTTAATACAGATAAATATGCAATTTTTTTAGAAGACTTCTAGAATGTTTTTCTAGCTCCTTTTGAGTTTAACAGTGACACTTATTCTGAAACTTTACATTTTCTGTTCTGATTGAGTAAGAAAAGTCATAATATTTTGAGAATCTCGGGGGATAAATTGCTCATGACAGTAGGGATCATTGAAGTCGTCTGGATGAGAGTTAGAATGACAGTAACAGAGTTTATGCTATCGTTAAAGAGTCACAGTGAACAACGGTTTAAGGTTATTGCTCATTTATACTGCTGAACTGGATAGTCTGAAGGGATGAGAAAATGATTACAAATATAACACATAACAACATTTGATTGTCTTACCTGATTTTGGCAGACTTCTTCTTCTTCCTGAGCACTTTCTTCACATAGTCTTCATAGTAGCTGCTGCTGAGATCCTAGTGCAGGGAAGGACAGCATCCGTTCTCTGAGTGCTTTTCTAGTTTATTTTGTAATAATGTGTGGAATTGCATTATGAACTCATGAACTAAACCTCTCCATGCTAAGTTTCTGCACCTGTGCAGATTTAAGACATGACGTACATTCCAGGAGGGTCTGCTCTAAATATATCCCTCCAGTAATCGCCTCTCCCCAGCTTTGTCACACCTATACTGAGATCAGCATCAAATAAAGACAGCATTGTGTCTCCATGGTGAAAAAAACAAAGTGACATTTCGTAATCTCATTGAGAACGCAACATAAACCAGTTACATCAAATCTACTTAAAATGATTTAGCAACTGGCACATTGTGGTAGACCCCCCCCCCCATCTTAAAAACTGTTTTAGCATGTTAAGCCTCACGATTAGTAGGCAGCTTATAAAGAGCCTTCACATGCACAGATGCCTGTGAAATGTGTCTGACTGAGATTTGTCTTTTATAAGAGTTCAGGCTTCACTTCTAATTCAGCACTTTGATCCAGTTTTTTGAGCTAGCAGACCAATTACTTGCCACGAGGGCAGTACAACCATCCTGAAAGAGACACACCGGAAGGGCTGTGATCAACGCTCACCTCTGAACCATTGTTCTTTTCTGTGCCCTTTAAACCCTTGAATAGAAGAAGGGGATACTGGAAACTGAGGAATGCCAAGCACGCTATTTGGGGCAGGCTGGAGAAAAGGGAATAGTATTTGTGTATCTGCAAAAGAATAAAGAAATGGACGTCAGCTACAGCAATTTATTATCATATACTACATTACATTTACATAAAATGCCCAAATGATTTGTTGTGTGGCCCTGGTGAGACGTCCAGGGTGCACCCCGACTCTCGCCCTTAGTCAGATGGGATAGGCGGCAGCAACACCCGTGACCCACAACACGGATAAAGAAAATTAACGTTATAGTGGGAACATGCTATCCATCCAGAACGGGAGAAGCCTCCTGGATGAGAGGTGAAGCAACTTCAACCAGCATGGATAGATGCACCAAAGCTCATGGAAGTGGTCCCACAACTTACCAGAGGTGTTGTGGGACAGTCAATCTTCTGCCAGACCAGAACACCAAAGTGCGTCCACGACAAGAGGCTACCGAGCACATATCCAACTTTGTTATGTAAGGTGCCACATGCCAGGAGAGGGTAGTATAGTGCTGGGTAGTAGAAGACTCCAAGAATCATCCAGTTTTCTGCAAATACAACAAAAGTACAAAAGGGAGGGAGTAGGATCAAGACTATATTTTGTATTCTGCTGAAACTTCCACATGCCATTAGGGTGTCGTGTGAAGTAATAGGGAACTAACTCTCACAGTTCTTATGTAATTTTATATATATATATAAAAAAGCCATTAGTAAACTTTATGATCAAAATGTCAACAAGAAGCAGTCCAAAGATATTTCTCAGAAATAACATTTACCTACTTGATGCTGACTCGTTGAAAAGAGGACTAATTTGACATATTAAATCAGATATGCAGATATGCTGCAGGAGTGAAATAACATCCTCACGTTTATTCTCTGTGTCTGTTGTGAAGGGGAGAGGGTTTGGCGACATCACCATGTGCCAAAGTTTGCACAAGAGCACTCCAAACACAGCCACAGCAAGGCCCTTGTGCTGCGTATGGTCCAGGAAGTTGACGGGACTGTAAGATCAAGCAGCAGGTATTTAGAGCTCACGTGTGACCGGCCTGAATGAAACGGTTATTGAGCAGACATGATAGTCTTCAAAGGATATAAGTTAATTCTGATAGTATTTATTTGACACCTTCCAGGCTGCCCTTGGCTTGGAACGTCGTGTGTGCGGTATGAACCGAAAGGATCAACATTCTCACTCGCACATACGTACCTCTAAAATCACACATTTAAAGTTGAAGGTTGCCCTGTGTGGCTTAAGCTCTATCTCTATCTCTCTCCCCCCCCGGAGAAGATTTTGGAGTTTATTTCTGACGTGTTAACATAATGTTGATTTTATTATAGCCACAGGAAGTGGCGCTTTAAAAAATGGTTCCTTTAGAAAGTAGCCACCACATTTATACAGCCCAAATCTGAAATTTTTTGTCTTAGAAATTTAATATTTTCTATTGTGAATATTCTGTTTTTATAGTACTATCATGTAATATATAAACAAAAAAATCAGCCTCACCTGAGTAAACCTGAGAGGCCTTTCTGTGTGTTGCCCACCTTTGTGTGTCTGGCTAAGATCGCTAGGATCAGCATGACAACAAGCTGGGAGGAGAAGACGTGTCAGTTAGATTTATCTGCAATCAAGTCAGACCTCACCCTGCTTCAAACTAAAAATGAGTCGACGTCACAAAAGGCCAAAACCCTGGTGGCTCATTAGAACTCCCCATGGATGAATCGTCATCAGTCAGGATCTCAAACCGGCGAGGGTTCAATGACCTGTCATGACCTGTGGCACATTTAGGAAACACAAAGCTGGGAAAACACTTTGGTCTCTAAATGGTCAATCTACCAAGACTATCTTAAAAATGGACTTCAAAAGAAGAGATAGAAGAAGCGATGAGATAATCGACCTGGGCAATAAATTTAAAACATGCCATTGTTAGCAACAAGAACTTTAAAGATAGAAGGATATACCGATTTGATTTCTTCTACATGCATTAAACATAATTCACAATTAAAACACACAAAAAAATGCACCCTGATCCATCAGTATATCTGTCATTACGGAGCAAGGCAGTGCTGACAGGTAAACATGTGACTGCTGGTTTGTTGTCTAATTGCATCATTAAAATGTAGAAACAACAGAAACAGTATGAGTGAGAAAATTATATCAGACGAGAGAACAGTATTACCGGTAAATAAAAAAAGACACGGAGACAAGCATCACATCACACCCAGTGTAGATCACTGCCATTCATTATGTAACACACAAACTATACCATCTTTGTAAGGCTTTCAAATGATAATTTTTAAATGGCTGCATTTTGTTTCATTTGTTTTACACAGCAAGTCAACTTTTTATGTTGGATCTCTTGTTTGAGTGATTGATGAGATATCCCGACATGGTGACTCATTCTTCTGTGTGTAATTGCATATTATTATATACAGAAACATTAAGTCACCCTTTAAAGGTTAGGATTTCAATCAAGTGAACTACATTCTAGGGGCTATCTTTTTTATTATTACTAATTTTATTATTGATCCAATGTCTTCCATGTAATTTTAATGAATTTATCCTTTTCACATCTTTTTGCAATATCCAATAAACAATCAATGACTAAAACACTTAACATGGGCCTGATTTTGACACCCCTTGCACATGATACACAATAAACATGCTTCAAATCTAACAGCAAGGCGTGATACACACCCGGTTACCGACTGGGCAGTGTCATGTTGTGTGGACTTACAGATATCGCAGTGATGCATATATGGTAGAGCTTGTCATCAGCGGTAGGGTCACATAGGGGGATTATTCTACAAAAAAAAAAAAAGGATTAAAATATTTGCATTTGAGCAAAACAATGGCAGATTTGAGTCACTGAACAGGAACACCTCTTTAGACCTTTCACATGTCACTGTCAGGACTGTTTGTGGCTGGAAACTTTGCAGCTAAAATCCTGCGGAGATTTGCATTTAAACGGATTGGTGTCAGCGTGACACTGAACACCAACAAACGCCTGCAGAATGCTCGCGCTCCTGTTCACTGGTAGAGCTGGAATGCCTGGTCATGGGGTCATAAGTAAAACAATGATATTTAGAAGCTTTGTACATCAACACTTAAAGGTTGGGTGACATATTTAAGAAAACACTGCATTATACTACATGGGCAGCTCTCAGACGGGATGTTTTGACATTTATCACGGTGATCTCGTCACTGTTTAAACAATGTTTGAATTTGTATCTTGGCACACAGAGAACAATTTGTACATTTAATGTAACATCCGATTTTAGGTTCACAAAATCAGAGCTGGCTGAGAAGGAGGAGGAGGTGAAGGTGCAGGAGGACATCTTATTGTTCACAAATCAGACACACAAAAGCCTTTCAGACTGAGTTTAAATTTACATTTTACGAGACAGTTGCTGAGAAGTCACACATTAGTGTTCCATGCAATTTCTGTACTGAAGGTTGTATTTTTGCATGGAAAAGTAATTCAGGTGCAAGAAAAGATGTAACCAGGAATGCAGCATGTGACCTGTTGCATTGTGGGATGGGCCGGGGGGGGGGGGGGGGGCAAGCCTGCTAATTTGGGAGCTTCAAACTTTGCATTACATCTTTACATCTTTGAAATGCAGACAAAGCCTTTACACGCTTATTTGAGTTGCGTTTGCTTACGGTTTGCACATATTTTCATATTTTTACAACAAACTCCAGCTTCCCACATATCCTGCATCCTCAAGGGATGAAAAAGAGACCGCTTTTATGGTAATGTGAACTGAACAGAAACAAGACCACACACGGACACTGGCAAAGTACAAGTGTGCCAAGTGTTACCTTATATCTGCATCTCACAGCAACATTGTCCCGACTTTGAAAGTTTTGAAAAGTTAAAAACACAGCTTGAACTTTTTTTCTGAAATTCATTTTTAGAGTAAATATAAAAGCAAAAACAAAAACAAAGCAGATCACATTTGAGCTTTCACCAAAGAGAGACAATCAGAATATACTTACTCCGCTTCATTTTTGGTTGGTAAAGGATCCAGGTCTGGGTACTCATAGTCCAGCAGAGCATCCTTATCCATTGTGCTGTCTCTTTTTCACACAGATCCAAAGTCTTCAGCTACGATCTTCTCGAATCAAGAGGTAAAATTTCTCCAAAGTTGGACTGTTGCTGCTGCAGAGGCGTCCTCTTTCCCTCTGTTTGGTCTAGTCTCACTCACTCACTCCCTCCCTCCCTCACGACATGCATTCAGGTGCCCTCGTCCCGCTGGCGAGCTGAGACAAATGTGACAGGTCCTGCCTCCACAGTGCAAAGGCCTTATTTCGGCTACCAGCACCCCGGGATCCTGGGGAGAGCGTGAGAGGGGGGGCAGTGTGTGAAAGGACGGAAAAATGTGGAGTTCCGGGCAGCCACCTGCAGCTGACTGGGATTAGATCTGCTTTTGGTGTTGTGTTATTTGTACCCGTTGCCAGGGTTAAGTGGTCGGGTGTGAAATAGTTGGAGTTATAAAACTCCAGACTGTGTCGGTAGATGGAAGAGATGAGTCTTTCCTATCAGGGTGGAGTTAAGATAAAGGGGGAATTCTCAGGTTGTTCTCTTCTCTCATGCTTCCTGATTACCAAACTTCATCCAGGTCATTCTCCGGAGCACTGCAGTTCAAATCAGGATGACTGGCATCAGAATCTATACATTTTATAGGATGCATTGTAAACGAGGCCTGGTCATGTTTTGGCACTTTAATATCCTTACATTTTGGAAGTGTTGTAGCCCAGATGGAACCGTGAAGATGGATAGAAGACAATGGGACGATACCTCTCCTCTCTACAAAGCGCTGAATCTTCAGCTTGAGAGTTTGGTCAACCCAGCACTTTGTCTTCAGGAGATAAATAAAGATAACATTTCCCAAAGGCACATTTTTAGTGAAACAGGTTCATACCTCCACCAAGGAGGTTATGTTTTTACCAAGCTTGATCTGTGTCTGTGTTTCTGTCTGTCTGTCTGTCTTTCTGTTAGCAACGTATCTCAAAAAGGTACGGACGGATTTTGATTAAATTTACCGGAAATGCTGGGAATGTTACCAGGAACACATGATCGGATTTTGGTGATGATCCAGAATAGATCATGTATTCTGAATCACTTTGAAATTTCCATTAACATTGCAGTCAATAGAGCTTCAAAGATTTGTTCTTCAATAATTATTAACCGATGTTTATGGAATTCACAATCACTCGTAGGGTGTGGACGTCTATCTCACCACCAAATTTAATCTGGATCGGATCAGGATTGCGGATATCATAGAGATTTCCCCCCCCCCAAATGGGGGGTACACTTCCGTTTTGGCCTACTGTACATTTAATATCAGTAAATGGAGGGCACAATAATCACAAAGAACATCTCACGTGGGTAAAGAACAATCATGTGAGTGTTACAAAGACCAGCAAAGGTCAGGGGCTGTGTTAATGCCCCAGCTCCAATTATCTTCTTTCTACGTGCTCTCATATTTGTGCACCACCATATGCAAAGACTGCATATATCTTGTATAACACGTCTGCATTCAGCTGCAACTGGCTGAGGCAAAGTATGTTTTGGCAACACTGCCTCCCTGTCAGCATGCACTCATTGTGTCAGGATTATGGCCACGCTTTAAAAAAAAATTGTTCCGCCGAACACTCCTGAGAAAATGTGCTCCCTCAAGCATCGAGAGTCACCGAGTCAAATGTGCTCCAGAGGAAGAAGCAGCCCAGCAAATAAAGGGGTCACTGAACAAAGAATGCTTTGAACAGTTGCGTCACAGAGAGGCAGTTTGATTGGACCAGACACTTTCAGTTTTAGCAAGTCGACTCAAAGGCCCTTTGCTATGAAATATATTAAACATCAATCTTATACAGACAAATAATTGAGTTGCTGATTTCTGTTCACCAATTCTGAATCATAATCGATGGCAAGCCAAGCTCCCACACACTGATGACGTGCAAATGAGCCCGGCCGCTTTTAAAAGACGTCGCAATTCACGAGACAAATTCATGCATGGAAACAAATAAAGAGTTACAGATTCTTGGCTCACATATATTTTCTTTAGCCCTCCATGACGGAACTCTGTCCCAAGAATCATCATCATTATTGATTGATTCAACAGTTCATTTCCTGTCTGACTGCAGACATTTATCTGATAAATGGTCACATTTAAAAGGCGCTTGATTTGATTTTGCACTGATTAAGCATCGTTAGATACTACTGCTGTCCTTCTTCCCACAGCCAAGCATGCTGGCCTTGCTTTCTGTGGAGGTGTAGTCGCAACCAGCTCCTCTGGATGCAGTTTCACAGACATCAGGGACATCATTCATGCTTTGAAACTGAGCTTCTGACAACAAAGGGACTTTTCAGCCCGGGTGTCACGCCAGGAAATTTTGTGACCTCCTCTGATCTACATCTCCTGGACAATGTGGAAATGTGGGCATGTTTTTGAAACTTTATCCAGCCCAGGATGGAATAGCAACTGGCAGCATCTTACTAAACACCAACTAGACAAGCCTGCCAGGTTTAGAAGCTTGGAGGTGTGAGTTTAACATTACTCACCTGAGCGACTGGTGCGTTGCAGCACCAGGTGGGCGTGGCAGTTCAAATCAGAATGACTGGCATCATTTGGATGTGTCGTAGCCCAGGCTAGCTTAGAGTGAGCATCTTACCTATTTGGCGTGGTTTCTTATTTTGGGGAGCTTCAAATGACTCGTTTTCATAAGGTCTTTTCCACCTTGCACCCAGTCAGCAACGTCATAAACAAACAATCCCAAGAGCAACTTTTATTTTGTCCTGAACACCTCGCACGCCGCCAGCCCATCTGAGACTTTGACCTGCCTCTATCTTGTTATGGTGAGAACATCATAAAAGTGCTGCTGCATGCAAGCTATTGTTGTGAAACGTATAGAGGTGAGTTGAAAGAGACTTTAAACCAAAACCACTGTGCAGATCAGCAGAGTAAAGATTGCAGCTTCATCCGAGTTGCTGAGGGCCATGAATTATCTGCCACATTTACCTCTGCCAGTGATGTTGCATGTGATGTGATGTTATTGATCGTTTGTTTATTTACTTGTTTTACAAGTAGTAAAACAATTGTGGTAACATTTTATAAAGTTCAAGCTTGGTGGTGTTTAAAATGTATTTTCAAAATTAAGATAAAATATAAAAAATGTTTAAAAGTCCAAAAGTATAATAATAATATAACACAAGTAAGCTTCTCCAGTACATGTAGAATTCATGCATAAAGTTTTGTGAAAAAAAAGTTGAACACTTTTTGACTTGTGCTGAGTGCAAAAGCCTTCTTCTTCTTCTTCTTCTTCTCAGCAAGCGAGCTCATTCTCTGACTGCTGCTTCCAAGCATTCCAGTCATTAATTAAAACAAGACAATACAATTAAACAATACACGAGGAAAAGCACATCATCATAAAATTAAACCAGCTGGCACCAGTTTTTCTTCTGAGTAACAATCTGCCGTCACAGCTGCTCTCATACAGAATGTAATATTCTGTCATAGGCCTTTTCTTAATTTAAATTTTTCAAATTGTTGAATAGGAATTAGAGAACTGCTTAAAATTGTCATGCTTTTTCAACAAAGTGATTCCATAGCAAAATTAACATGAAATTAAATATTTTTCAAAATTAAAATAGGTACAGTAATTGTTTTTTAAATTGAGTAACATTGAGAAATATTGTTTCAAACTTAAATCATTTCTCATGCAGGCCTCCTGAGTAAAGGGCTAATCACTGAGAATATTTGTCTCGGCTCCGTCTGCTGCGCTGCCTCTGCCATAATCAATGAGCCTTGTGACACTCAATCAGGACATAATTGGATTTGTGTGTGTTCAAAGTAGAAAAACAGGAACATTTCAGCAGACATGAAAGAAATGCTAATCTCTGTTGACAGCTGCAATGAAGTTGAATTATCAGGTCGACCAGTAGCGAGTTTGAAGAATATTCTGCCAGCGTGAGCATATTCCCAGATTCCTCAAATGTTTTAATGAATCAGTTTGATTTTATATTTTAATGTTTAATTACCAGTTCACACTTAGGCCCTGGATAAATTTAACACAAACCTTGCTCGCGTTCAGACCAAGGTGTAATTAAAGGACGAATCAGTTGGGTGGTTTACACAGATAACCTAAATGTAAAAGTAAAGTACAAAATCCTAAAGTTGTTGGCTCTCAACAATCACACACACACACACACACACACACACACACAGACAAGTGAGGAAATAGAAATAGAAAGGTTCTTGTTCTCAGTTTCTGGTTTTTCAATGCAGGATGAAAAGGGTTTGGTTTCTGAGGCTTCTATAAAGACTTTCAGCCACTGAGTTGTCATTTCTGTAAGAGTTCGCTGCAGATGCTTGCAAACATACTTCAACCATGACATCAGCTGTTAGGTGAAGTAAATAATTCTTGTTCCAACGCCGAAGTTGCTGCGGAGGAGTATGAAGGGAGGGGTGAGTCAAAACAAGAATCCGTGTTCGTTAGTCCTTGATCTTGGCAGTGTTCTCCTTTATTTGGGTTTCAGCAAAGCCTGGAATAAACTGTAGCTTGCACCCCCATCGGCCACAATCTTAGGAAAATAAATGAATTTCAGTCCAGGCCATATCTATTTTTTTTATATACTGTATCATCCTTATTGTGGGAGGCTGGGAGTTAAAACATCCATGTTCCTTCTTATGAGCATTGAGGATGGGATGTTATATCTAAGGAGCCTTTGACAAGTACAAATCTTTTTGATCATTATTAAAGCGGTCGTGATCATTATGCGACACACACGCCGGCGTGCATCGCTCAATCTCTGACGTTCCCACTGCGATTACCTCGCAAGCCCCTTTAATTTATGGTGGGGAGGCAGGATCACGTCTGAGCTGCGGTGCAATAATCCTCTCCTCTTGCTTGGAGAACAGACCGAGGTCTGTGAATATTGAATAACAGATAACGCTTTATGTTTTACTGAGGTAATACTGTGTGGAGATCACTGTTTGGAATCTGGTTTACCAGTTTATTAGATGGAAAAAAAAAGATCAAGTTATAATGCAATATAATTGACTGCAAGCTCAGCGTTAATGGAATGACATGCTTGTCCAGAAAACGGGACATTTTAAGGTTGTGTTGGTCTACGTCAGACTGGCCCGGTGTACCTAATGACCTACTAGCGAGGTTGTGTTACTGCATGTTGTGTTGCAGGCGCTGAACCATTGAGATAAAGAAGATGAAATGCAGCCTGTTAATCAGGAAGGGTTATTGATATCACGTATTATTGCCCTTTGAGATGGAGTGTGTGTCTCTGTGAGGGTTGATGTCTGTTTTAGTCAGCGTGTTGGACGTGTCAGCGTGATCGATGATGTCCTTGCCTTGGCCTTTGTTGTCATTCTGTGTGTGTGTGTGTGTGTTTTGGTGGTCTCATCCAGCATAAATTTAACGGCTTCACCGTTGCGGGTTGTGTGTGGTGGGGTGTTGTTGAAATTCACATGTTGGAGTCGTATCTTAACTGCAGGGTAGAGGGTTCAGTCATATTAATCCTTTCATGTACTTCATTTTTCTCCTAGAATCAGGAACAACAAAATGTTTTTTTTCTCCAATTTTTTTTACTTCACTCAGAAAAGGGCATTTAGTTAGGCAGCTTTTAGTCATGACTTGAATTGATTTTAAACCTTTTTAAAATACAGTGCCTTCAAATTCACTGGTTTGTAATATATGCTAAGTATATTCTGTTTCTGTACTGGTCTTAGTACTATGAAGAAGGCTGGAATAACATTCCTTTCATAATAAAAAGAATGTGGCATATACTATATATGTAATGTCTGAGATTTTGATTTTCAGAATAAGTGACATTAAGTCGGGGAGAGATCTATGTTTATTCTGGAGTTTGATACTGCTGAATTTGAATTTTGCTCAATCAATATTAATAATCACATCATTTTCCATCAGGAACAAAAGCAAATATGCCCTGTTTTCTTTTAATAACACGAGTCATTTTCACACAATAAAGATGGCTTCTTATCGGCGGAGGTATCGGTTTCTATCTGGTCTCCTGACAGCAGGAAGAGATTTGATCTGCAGTCATGAAATGTTTCATTTGGAGGAGGTTTAGCAAAGCTGTTGTGTTAGAAAATCAGTTTTTGCTTCAGAATATGTGCCTTATTTTCTCATTACTTAAGCATACACTGTTGATTCAAAATCATTTATCAAGTCCATGTTGAATAATGTTTTTAATCCCCTTAAATTAATCCTAAATAGCTCCACAATACACAAGATTTAGCTGATACATGTATTTGCTTAGCGAGGGATGGAGTGTCATCTGGAATTTGTACAACAATCACTCCTTCATGAACTGCTGCGAAGGCAGGGAAGCGACCACGTTGATTTATAGAAGTCGGACGCTCCCTGAAGCTGACGGTAAATCCCACCGAGACTGAAGTGTTGTCACACTACATAGGTATCCTGCAAAGATCACTCACGCCAAACTCCATTAGCAGAAGGCTGCTCTCCACATGTCACCATGTGGACAAAGACACGTGCATTCATTCGACACCAAAGGAGGAATGCTAGCAGTCATTAATAACGATTTGGTAAACACAGTCTGACACAAGAAAACGCTCGTGTAATTTATAAAACACGATGTTTGAGCTTATGCTTAACGTACCTTTGCTGGATAGACTTGAAAGAGGCCTGCGGTGAAATGAGAAGCAGGAGCTGATTCATCAAAGGAGCATTTGTTTGACCTCCTCCTTCTGTGTTTGTCCTGTCTGGGCTGCTTCTTCAAGACATCCTGCTCAGGCAACCGCTGATCCAGAAGGCATGTGATTTTTTATTTATTTATTACTATTGCATTGTAAAAAATGTTTTGTGAACATCTGTCCAGTATTATGTTACTGCTTTCGCTGACGTATTATCAGTATAAGTTTTGATTTCCACCTGCTGTCACAGTGACATCATGGTATTGATTCCCCCAGATGACTCCTGCAGTGAATTGAGTCATGCTTCCCGGAGAGGTCTGGCATAAGCCAGTAAGGAACCCCTGGTTTTAAACTTATCCTCTGCAATCTTCTGTACCCCGTGTTGAATTTGTTTTAGTAGATAAATATCTGTATCATTTGTCAAACGTGGTGGCCAGTTGAATATCTCTCGCCATCACTGCTACATCGGCTCATGCAAATATTCTCTGCAGTAATTTGCATTTGCAATCAGCTGACGATGATCAATGCACCATCTTCTTTTACCTCCGATGTCCCTCTCATATAATCCCTCACATTTTATCTCTTTTATTTTCCTGATAAAATGTTAGACACATTTATTTCCTGTCCTCCTTATTGACCCCCTGTGCTGGGTGTCTTACTGACTGACAGCTAGAATTCCTGAAATCCTCTGCCGACGCTTTATTGCTCTGGGTAAACACGCAAACACGGCTTCATACTCCCACCACATCTACTCCTTATCCTCCCTGCCTTTTTTCCCCTTCTTTACTCACCGCTATCTTTCAGGCTTCTTGGAAAATTTCTCTCTTTTCTCTGAATTATTGACCAGTCCGGAGTCCCTTGAGATTGAGCTGACGGCGTGTTGTTGTCAATCAACAACAGCCCTGAGCTTTTTTGTTGAATCCCCACACCAAAATGAAAACATGGTTGGCTTTATCACCAGTCTGAGGTTCGGGTTGCATGTAAATACTGACAGATATGACACACATATCGTCCTACCATGATGCGCATTTGCACTGAAAGCATTCTAGGTAAAAAATGTTACCTAAAAAGATGAAACTAAACAATAAACCAGTCGATGTGCCTCTTTTGTTTTTCTCAGTAAACGCATTGGAGCTTGCCAAAATGTATTGCTTCAATTTAAAAGAATTAAATTTCATAAAACAACTAACTTTGGAGATCTCTTTTGGAGATTCTACTAAATTATATCACCAAAATGAATAATTTTGATATTTTCATTACAACTCTATGAAACCCATTACCCTTAGAATAGTCTCTTTCTTATTAAACAATTCACACCTGCTTGAGGTTTGGACTGGACACTTTGATAACTTCATTTTGTGGCTCATTTTCTCCCAAATTGTAGTCATCTAAATTGGGAAACCAGATCCTGTGCATGGACACCACAGATTGTGCACAGACATGTTGATTCATCATGTGTCACTGAGGAAGGCCTTGCTGCAGAAGATTAATACTCCTTCACTGTGCTTCATTGTCCTGAACTAATTACCGGAATGACGATGTGATGCCACGCCCCAGCTTTGAGCCGTGGTTTGAATAGTGTTGCGTGACTCAAGGTTGCCATTAGATGTGACTTTATATTGGCTCAAAACCCGTGATGAAAGGCTGTTGCTGCCTGTGCATCATGTGTCGAGAAATTACCTGTTGCTTAGGAACCGATTTGATGGGCGCTCGCAGGCTTGGCCAAGGTCGCCTAAAACAAGAATCCCTCTATAAGCTAGCGTGGAGTCAAATTAAAATTATTTCTTATTAGTGATTATTATTTGTTGCTCAATAATTAAAAGCAAGCCAAACACTTCATCATTTTCTCATACTATTGAGCAATTCCTTGCCTCAAATAATAATAATGATGTCGTGTATTTATGATTGTAAATGTTGTTACTAATTCATCCTTTAGCATATTTTTTATTGTTAAATGTATTTGCGTATTTCCCGACTGTCCAATCGGAGGTGTGAAAACATATTCTTCAGGTTATTGACAGATGGAGAGGTGCTGGAAAACAATTCCAAGGCGTTACACAATATGCATATCTGAAGATGCTTACCCAGTAATACGTCAGCAACGTCCAGAAAACATCTTATCACTAGAGCCATACATCCCATGATGTTGTTCCTCATTCTAGCAGCCAATTTTTCCAAACTTCTTTTCTGTTTATTTATGATATTTATTTTAATGGGAATGTGCAACATAAGAAATGGTGAAGGAGTGTGAAGCCATGGACAACATGCCGCCTTCTCCCCCTGATTTGCACCCCCACTGTGAGGAAAAGTGCTGGTCGAATGGAGATGGCTCAGTCGCCATCAGTGGGGGCAGCATCAGAGGAACAGCAGCACTTCAAATGGAATGCGAGGTCTTCAAGGCATACAGTCATAAATATTTCATCTGCAGCCGGCTTTGAGGCAGGAGAGGGGGCAGGCCAGCCAGGCTGCAACTGAAGGCGTCCAACAACAAACAGGGGCTTTCAGAGACAAAAGGTAGATGGGGGGGGCACTTGAAATGAGAAACAACAAAATCCTTTGTTTACAATATATGAACATAGAGTGGTGACCAAAGTCAATGTATGATCGTAGACAAAAAGGTGGCTGCTTTTATTTTGAAATCCACTGTTAATATGCCTCAGAATACAGTCTACAGAAAAAAAATGTGGTTTGATGTACATTTTAGCAAAGCCATTGGTAGCTGGCATCTTATTACTATTCTGTAAATAGTGTATGGATGCTTTCAAGAACCGACTGCTCATAGCTTCCACACTATCTTTTTCAAAAAGGCAATCAAAATGCACCAAACCTATATCCTGTTTCTTTGAATTCTGGCGACTTAGGTTGAATCACAAATTTGAGCCAATGCTAGGAAATGCATCCGGGTCATAAGATGCTGTTCCTTATTCGATAAGCAGACTGCGGAGGTCTGCAGAGCGCCTGCAAATTTAATGACTGATGTTCCCGGCACTGCTGAATCCTCAGGGTGCAGTGTCTGCCTGGATGCTAATGCAGCCTGATGTCTCCATTCGTGTTTAAACAGCCCATGTTATCCTGAATGGGCCGCCGCAAAGTCAAATTAAAGTACAAAGATCCATCTACCACTCTGTTCTTCCTGTCGTCTGTGATTCCATCCGTGACTTGATTTAAAATGTTGTGCAGTTTGTTGAAGGAGACAGTGCTGACTTTTATGTTATTTTAAATAATCTTTTAATGTTTGCTTTTAGATACTTTATTGAATTTAACATGTGAAGTACAATTCAGTGTAACTAAATGCTTCATAAAAAAAAAAAACATGTATACAGTACATATATATATATATATATTATCTTAAATTTCACACGCCATCCTTCCTGCTCAGAGCAGTGACATTTGAAATTCAGAGAAACTCTACAGAATCACATAATTTATTTCCTAGAATATTCATATAATCAGAAAATGTGTGATGATAAATATTTTCAGCGCCTTTTTTTTTTCAAACATTTGATGTCTTCAATAAATTATTTTTGGCCAACACATAAGTGCTACATTTATTTGAACATTATTTGTAAAGCAGGGTGCTAAACATCATCAGTGTTTCATGGGCTTAATCTGTTTTGGAAAAAAGAAAAATAGAATAATATATATACAATTTAACAATATAAAATGTTAAATAATTCAAATAAAATAAAAATAAAATATTAAATGTGAGTGTGTGTATATATATGTCTTATAATTATGTTCTAATTTATATACTCGAATAACTTGTGTAACATATATTTACTGAAAGCGCCGATCAGAAATACATGACTTGGCTTCATTAAAAGGAAGAAATTCCTGTGAGTGTTATTTCCCAGGCAAGTTTTGCATTTCTGTATTTGCAGGCAGAGTGGAGTGGATGAGTTCCGTAGGCGGAGCGGTCAGAAGGTGACCGTCCAACCCACACGCAGCCCCGCCCAAGAGGAGAGACCCTTTGTTGAGCTCCAGGAGCTGAGGGCCTGCAGGGAGGGTGAGCAGCCAAAGAGTACAGCACCAGTAAGGACAATGTTATTGAGCATAATGCTGTGTGGGCACAGCATCAGATTATGCATTACAGTATAAAGAGAAGAGAGCACAGACATTTAAAACGGTGTCACAGTCCTTGTTTGTGTGCACAAACATGGCCAATAAATCTGCTGTCTCTGATTTTGATTCTTATTACCTGCCGAGGAGGTTATGGTTTCACCGACGTTGGTTTGTTTGTCTGTTTGTCTGTCACCAAGATAACTCAAAACCTTATGGACGGATCTTGATGAAATTTGGAGAAAATATGGGAATCATACCAGGAACAGTTGATTGCATTTTGGTGATGATCCAGAAGCGATCCTTGATTCTGGATCATCTGGATTCTGGCATAATTGTTGAACGTGATGTATCCCGGTTAAATGAGGATAATTGCACACAGTGCTGAATAGGGCTCTGGTGCGTGTTGGGAGTGATAGCAGTGGATGTGGAGGGAATACTGATGGTCCGTCGGAGCCAATGCAATCCATCCATCCTTTGTTTGAATCCCTGCTTCATTTTCCTGTGGCTTCCCTCCTCCTCTTTGCAGCCATGCAAGCTTATTGAATGACAGGAAAGTCACGGGCAGACAACCAGGTCCGCAGCATGAAGGATGCTGTTGCTAAGGTATAGTGAATGGCTAGTTGACCATGAGACAGGTGAATTTTCTGCCGTTCTTCACCTGCTGAATGCCAGGAGAGGGCACGGAATGTGCTGAAAGCGTGAAATCTCAAGATTAGTCCGTTTCTCATTACTGGGTCAGACGGTCTACACGATCTTTTTGGTGTCTGAGTTTCTTTATGGCTGCAGGCAGCGGTTGTTATTGAGACGTGACCCACATTGTGTTGAATTTCTTTATAGAGAACGTCATTTAAACCCTTTGCCCAGATAGATTTGGCAGACTCCTGCCGTCTACAGACATGCCTTTTAAAATAGTAGTGGAAAAAAAGCTCAGGTTCATCCTCAGTTCAGAGCTGCTGGAGCTATTCCCAGGCTGGGGAATGAGCACACTGCTGAATGCAGGAGTCAGAGGTCTCACTTTTTCTGTTTGATTCTGTAGATTTGGTATCAGTTGCATCATTTCCCTCCCCCCCCCCCCCCATTTATTTGACATCTTATTGTCTTTATTTTCTATTTGCTCTGATTTCATCAAGTGTTCAATCAACATGCACAGACAAATAATAGAAGACAGGTCACATTAAACAGATCACAAATCAAACCAAACCCATAATGATCAAATACATTATAAAATACATTTCGATTTCCTGCAGCATTTCTGTAATTGTGGCTGGAAGTCATCCTCACATGTTCCCGTTACCAGTACCGCTTCAGGCTTTAAACTGCTGCCGTTTGGAGTCAGTCCATGTGAGCACCCACAAAGACTCACATTGAGACGTGTGTTACTGGAGAACAAGCTGGTTCAGAGAATCATATTGACGATGTCATTGTTTTTACATACCTTTCACCACCTGCAGCAGTCATCCCGATTGGTGTGACAGACCCTTACGCTCCACAACTGTGAAACAAAAGAAACAGACACCATCAGCATGTCTCTCCTGCTGCCTGTCTGCTACAATACCGTACTCCTGACACTGTATAAATTTAGTCTCAAGCTCAGACCACACGCCACCGTTACGTCTGAGACAGGAGAAGAGAAACGCTGGCCCCTGTCTGTGATTCTGGGGGGAGCTCATCTTCCTGTCTGTGTGCAGCAGCATGAGGCTGAGCTGCCTGGGACTGTTGGTATTGAACAGGAAGGAGTGCCGCGGGCACAATCCATCAAAAAGGAGCTGTTTGCACTGTGGGAATTGGTATGAATAATCCATGCTTTCTTTACCCTTTCCTGTGGTATTATGCGTATCGCATTACATTCTCTGTTGGGTTTTCTTCAAATATCCGACTGCTGCATTTGTAACATTATTTTAAATAATTATTTACGTGATTTTGGCTGTATCCTTATAAGTGATAACTCCCAAAGAAAGCGGTTTTCCATTGATATTAGCATTGATTTGGGTGTTTTTAGACGGCCGGAACGGATTAAATTGTTTTCAGTTATTTTATATGGGAAAAATGTATTTGGCACATGAGTGATTTGAGTTACGAGCTCGGTCCAGGAACAAATTATACTCGTATGTCAAGGTATTACTGTATTAATTAATAGATGCGATCAAGATTTTATGGTTTAAAAAAAAAGAAGCCAAAATCTAGATATCGCCAACATTTGAAAAACATACATCACTGTCCTTATCTTCAAAGGAAAATAAATCAAGGGGAGCAATCGGGTTAAAGTATTAATTGAGTTAAAGGATTTCACCATTTATTTGGATAATCTGTTGTCTTCTATTCCTGGAATATGTTCCATAATTTATAACAATGTCCACTGGACCATGCCCATTATAAATATGATAGACAAAATGGTGTTGTAATACAATTCTGCACTGTGCATTATCGATAAAACTGTATTCATCACGTTCCAGGTTTGGGCATCTTACTGGAACTAGAATTAGTGGTGCATTCCTTTCTGACGCTTGTCATGCAACGATGTCGACATCACTGTTATGAATTCTTTTTGGGACTGACCTGAGTGAGCGGACGATGTGGACTTGTTTGAGGTTAAATCAACTCAAAGCCAATTGAATACAACGGGTGAAGAGCAGACTATATGGATGGATCGAGCTTTGCGAGTTTGCAGTTTTTTTATGATGGTCATAAACATTGATTTATTCGATGCTATAATGGAGGACCCTCTTGAGAGCTTTGAGCCATAATCACAGTTTGTGAAGCTCTATGGCTCTTTTATAAATTCCCCAACAAACATGTCCGCTTCACCAACCATCATCCATATTTCCTGTGAGTTATGCAGTAAAGGCTGCTGCTGCTCAGGAGAATTCCAACTATAGGACCAGATTATATCTTAATGGACTGCTGCCCCGGTGCGGAGGTAATATTCTGATCAGGAAGGCCCGTGACCTTCCTCAGCATCCTTAACTGGAATGAGCAAGGTTTGCCTGCATGTGATTCTGCATAAATTAAACTGACTGGCAGTGGTGTGCATAATGTTCTATCTTTTCTCTAGAAAAACCTGCTGAGGAACCTTCTCCAGGAGGTTTTCATCCCAACTAGGACCAATATTGTTCCTAACTAAGCAGGTCAGTCAGAAAAAAATATCCCTCCTGCTTTTATTCTGCCTCCATGAGCAATCTAATCAATATTCTCTGGATGCATTGAGCAGCTGGTGGGCGAGGCAGGAACCTCTTAAAGAGAGTGCAATTGTACACCAGCATGTAAAGTGTTAATGCACCCCAGGACTCTGACATCAGTGAAGAGAGACAAATGCATTTATATGGTGACAGGAACACGTTGAGCTAAATAAAATGACAAGAACAATATAAAGCTTCCCACCAACAGCACCTTCGGAGGGTGCTGTGGCTTAGTTGGATAAAGCGCCTGTTTCGTAAACGGGAGATCCTGGGTTCAAGTCCCAGCAGTGCCTTTTCTGCTCTTGGCCCTGAAGGAAGACATACTGGTTAGCCCCTGGCAATTCTGTGCTCGGGCCCTAATGAAGCGTGAGTGTGGGGTCTTCCAAACAGCTGCGGGCATCATAATGGAATTTTCCAACTGAACTGTATGTGTCAGGCTGGCCTGTCTGGACACGGCTGTAGCTTCCCGGTCTCTTCCCACTGACCAATAATAGTAAAGCTGCTGCCAAGGTGCAACGCAATGTTTTATTTATGTTGTTCACCAAAATGGATTTTCTAGCTGAGCATCAGAACCTTAATTTGTAGCAGAGATGGCGGTTGACACCCACGTGATGATTTCACTTAGGTATGCCTTTTGTGATGGGGGGGCAACCATTACAAATTCATATTATTCAGGAAATCCAGGACCAGTTCTTTGATTCAATGAAAGCCATTTTTCTGTCACTCAACATACATATGACAGATGAATATGTTGTTTGTTATATTTTATGTTTTTGGAATATTTGGAATAGTTTTAGAGTATATAGTTGGTCAGAGTGCAAGTGTGGTAAAAAAGCAAATCCAAATGTATGTAATGATGTTTTTCACCAAACAAGCAGGAGGATGGAGAGAGACCGCCCTCCGGTTTCCACCCTCCACGCCTCACTGCACAGGGCCATTGTCAGGCGTTGTTGTCGTGTTTCCCCCTCATGTACATTGAAGAAGATGACGGGATGATGAGCAAAAAGGTTGCCAGATCAAATCAAAAGCTCTGTGTTTCTCCTGATTGCTGCGACAGAGTGAGAATAGGCGGGGCATGGCTCACATCCCAGTCATGGCGAGGAGCTGGAGTCAGGAGAACCAGTATGTCTTCCTCTCCTCTCGCTGTTTGCAGCTCACAATCACCGTCTGTCACACCACAGAGTGCTGTGGCAACACATTCTCTTCTTATACATCTTTCCATCTTCATCATGATGGCATACTCACATACTCAGGACCTGAAAGGAGAAACATGTCATCCTGCTCTCCACACACAGTGCTAAAAAGGCCCCTCTCCCCCCTGAGGGACCACTACTCTTCCTCTACTGATCGATCTGCTCAGCCGTTGCCTTCCCTCATCTGTATATCAGTCTTCCTGTCTTGGCTTTTTGCCATTGTCCTCCAGGCTTTACCACCTGTCTGTATTCTCACTAAGGATGTATCAATGGCTCTTGCTTGTGATCTATATGCTGCATTCCTCACTGTTAAGAATCTAAATAATGAATAGAGCTTGTTTTACTATGGATCAGGAAAGCTAGACGTCCTACACTCAGTCGAGAAGGTGGAAACCCCGTCTGCGATGTAAATGTACCAGTTTCTAATGGATTCAGCCTGTTTGGAATTTGCTTTTCCTTGCAATTCCCTTCCTTAGATTCCATTTTCCTGTGTCCAACCCCCACATGAGGCGTATTGATCATTCCAGGTCACTAATTATCCTGCTTGGCCTTGAATGTCTCTGTGAACTGTAGTCAGGCTTTGATCAACGTGTCTGGATGTCCTGCATTATCACTGAAATGACGGTGGTCTGCAAAGAAGGTTTTGTCTCCAGATCTTTGTCAAAGATGTGTGGCACCTTTTAAAATGTCCGGTCTGTCTATCTGCAGTTATCCTACGCCTTAGAATAAGATACTGATCAGCATCTACGTGTGGATCCATATGTATGGGTATGCATCCATGCATATCTGATCCCTGTTTCTGTGCGTGTGTGTGTGTGTGTGTGTGTTTGCATGCCTGTGGGCAAAAGTACAGCTCGGTACATCCTGGTATGCCACCATCTGTGCTCAGGCAGGCAGCAGGCCCCCTTAACAAACACGCTCAGCCTCACCATATAGCCACATATGTTTATTTCCATTTGCTTTGTGTTTATTTAAAGTTGAAAATGTCTTCAGTTCGTAATTAAACAAATGTTTGTTTGAATATCTTTCCATACATTGTTCTGTTTGTAGCATGAGGGGTTATGACTGCATTTCTTTGCGTAATCCATCACTATGTATTAACAGATCGGTAAATAGCACGGATGCAATGGTGGGAGGATGGAATGGTTTATATATCAGCATGCCACATCTTTTTGTCACCATTTTTTACATAAAGATTTTGTCTATGTTGCCAGGACATGTTTAATGCATTAGCACATGCTGATGCACCAGCGGGATGATTCTCAATCATTCAACACACAGAGGAATCTCTGACCTTAGACTGACTGACTCATACATGTGTTAATGCTACATAAATATTCCAGATGCATCCTCACTCCGAATGTATTTCACTAATTAGAAATACTGTTGCATCTGTAATCGCCAGGAATAATGGTGGCAAATTGGGAATCAATACAGATCTCTGAAGTCAGTGTCACTTGTGACCTTTGTGTGTACTCAGAGGAGCTTCAGCCAATGACATTTTAAGCTCAATGGCCCCCATGGATAAGCATTCATTGGGCAGTGTGCAAATGACCGTCCTGGCAATCTCACTTTATATCTGTTCAGCCTGGCGCTATGTCTGTGTTTAGCATGAGATGCTATATGTGATAGCATGGAGCAAGAAAATACTGCAGAAGGGTTAGAGACCGGTTCCAGAAAGATGCAGACATTCAGCACATAAATAATTCATTTGCTTGTCATAGAATCCAGATCTGCTTCATAAACTCAGATGAGCTGCAGCATCTGTCTGCCCGGAGCATATTATGACCCTTTTAGCCCCTCTCCAGCCCAGTGTGCATGAGTCCCTGTGCCCTACCCCCTCTCTTTGGCAGCATTTCCTTTCCTGTCCTGCAGGTGCCCTCCCTCCCTTTGGGTTCTCTCCATGGGGGTGAGGCTTAGTAGTACCTGGAATAGGAGCACACCCCAGGAGCACACCCCAGTTTCAACACCATCTGCCAGCTCTCCTCAGGGTACCAGCCAGGTGTCAGGCCCATTCTCACCCCAGTCACGCCACAACAGCACTGCCTGCTGGGAGCAGCCTCACTGCGCCAACTGTTGATCATTGTGTCCTGCCAGTCCCACCCAGCGTCTCATTATCGGCCAAGGGACGAGCTGTGATCGTTAACATTTACAGCAGGCTGAAGAGGGATTCAGAAAATGTTTTGATTTTTGATGAATTGACTTAATTCATAGAAAATAATTTCCTAAAGCCACATTGAGTTGCTTGTTTTGATGCTCCTCTATGTTTGCTGCAGGTCTCCTGGGTCGGTTCCCTCGAGATGCAGCCTCCAGACTGCAGCAACCACCCACTTACTGAAGCTGTTTCTGCCTGACAGATGGATGGATGGACAGATGGATAATTGTAGGTGTTTCATTGCTAATTATTTGTCACTTAGCACAGCAACTAGTCACATTGTGGCAAATCACCGCAACTTTCTTTCTATTTCACCGTTAGAATATTTTAATTACTTTGTACAACATTCTTGTTTTCTAAATGATCAATTATTATTTTTTGCATATTAGAAATGGTCCTCAAAATACACTGTAATTAATCACTATTTCCCTGCATACATTTTAGGTGATTGTTTTGTATCCCTTTTCAGTTTAAGCTTGAAAGCTTAAAACCCAAATGCGCCAAATGAATACAAGATTAAAATAAATTGGTGCATTTGGGTTTTACACATGCAATTTGTTTTCTCAAAAACTCAACACTCACAAAGCACATATTCATGCATGTAGATTTCACAAGTCAATTTTCTTTTCACATGGAGCCTCTTAGATAGCTGGAGGGCCACAGTGCCTCACGTCTCACCTCAGTCATGAAAGATATGTGAGCCAGTTGCCTGGAGAGGACATTAAACGTACTTTATTGCTTTTTAACAATTGCTTTTCAACATTTTTATCTTAATGCAGCCACTTTTATGGGATCTGAAAAAATTCCATTTACTAGCTCTCAGGAGCAGAGTGTCAGTCAGTGTTGGATGTGAGGCGTCTCACCACAGATGGACCCTGTCTGTCTCTCAGCTGTTCTCTGGCTCCTTTATGGTCCTGATTCATTGGCAAGCTGTGGCCATAAGATGAATAGATCTTTTACCAGGATGATTCTCTTGTGTGTTTTGCGCAGATGTATTATATCTCTGGACAACTCTGGATTACATGGACAATATATAAAATCCTCAAACAAGAGCACAAAGCCTTACAAAGGCTTAACTAGTATGTCTAAAGTGTATGTGTAAGGTACAATTACAGTATAACGTGTCTACGTACCGTCCAACTCTCTCCCCCTCCCTCTTCCTCCACACTGCACACGCCATTACCCATCTGTCTCGAAGGTAAAACTTGTAATAAAATAGCATTTTATTACGGTTTTTCCATTATTATTTGTGTTTATTTGGGTCTTTTTAGATGGGCAGAATGGATTAACTTTTTTTTCAGTTATTTTATATGAGAAAAATGTATTTGATACGTGCAACTTGAGTTACGAGCTCGGTTCAATGATTCATTTTACTTGTATGTCAAGGTATTACTGTATTCCTCATTTTCACATTAACAGTCTGGGGAAAGCTTGGGGCATTTGTTCAGAAATGATCCCCATCGCAAAAGTTAGTTTCTACTAATAGACTGCTGAAGATGAAGAATTATTGCTAACCTGGGTTTGAGCTCAAGGTCACAATGTATGGCTGTGTAAAGAGGCCCTTCATGCATTATGTATACAATGTAGCATTCATTGCTAATTAGCACTAACAGGAGAGGATGCCCCTTGATTTCAGTCTCATTTGCATAAATATAATGGGGCACAAGAGAGTGTGAAAATCTTCATCTGTCGTCCCTCAGGGGAAGAGGAGAGGTGTTACTGGGATCTTGGACAGCAAATGATAATTGTACAAGAGCAGCAGTTCTGACGTCAGATCATAAACTAGTCAGTGTGAGAGGATCAAATCATCTGTGGTAATAGCGAATAAGAAATAAAAATGCCAAGTGCCTGACGCAGTACAATGAGCCATTTATTTTTATTTTTACTAGACTGATGTTTCCCGGGGAATATTTGTTTTCCAGTGATATGCGGAGAAATGAAAATGAGGATGAGGTCAGATATCATGAATAATTTTTTCTGAATAAATGTGAAAAAATGTGATGCTTTGTCACCTAAAACTAGGAATCTTACAAAGGGGGTTGAATATGGTGGTGATTTGGGGGAAGGGTTTATGGACTGAGCTAACTGTTACATTATTCACATTGGTGGGAGCCTTAAGTGCCAAATTAATTTGCTTTTTCTCTCTGGTTGGACAGGAGAATAAATGAGAGCTGTCAGTCGGGCATTAAAGTGGCGTGCAATCATTTAGACAAGTGTTATTGCTGCATTGGAGCAATACAGCAGGCCAGGCTGGTGGGTGGAAGCTCTGTAATTATCTCTGGTTCCTATGATGGCAATGATTGCTAAAACAGACAAGTGGTCCCAGAGCACAGCAGGTGTTTCTCTAAGCCTGCAGGTTGGTGATCCTGCATGTAGATGTGAGAGAACAGAAGCAGTTGCATGCATACAAACAACCTGATGCCTGGATTTGTTTTTTGTTGTTCTTCTGTGGCGACAATCACAAGCTGCTAATCAGAGGAATTTGTTCTAAAGAAATACTGTGGATGGAATTGGATGGTAGCCATTAGCCATGAAAACCGAGTCTCCCAATGGATCAACCACTATGTGTCACATCATGGTCCTGTCTGCACACTCAGCCTCAAACACTTCATCCAAAGAAAGCATTACTTTTCAGCTTTCACATCGCTGCACATTGATCTTCAAACTATTTTGAACAGATTGGTGTTGACAGCCGTGGCATGACACTGATTAAAAAGGACTAAGCAGATGTTTCAATTTGATTCCTCTTTTTCATTTTTCGTTTTTTTTTTTGATTGAATCTGAGTGACTTTGACAACGCGCACATGCAGAGAGAGGTCAACTCTGTTTCAAAGGAAGGGCGGCTCAGAAAATGAATGCTAATGTTGCTGCACCGTGTTATCTGTCGGACATATGAAAGAGCGAAGTGCTCGGCTTTTTCTTTGTAACACAGGGGAAACTTTGAAAGGACCTTCTGTGGTGTGAGTCAGAGAGCGGATGTGGCAGATGTTTTTTAAGAGATATGTTTTCTGTTGATAATCACACATGGCTCAAACGGACAGAAATAGTTTGTCTGCTCGGCTATTTCAGCATTCATCAATCCTTTTTGTAGCACAGTGATTTTCCTACTATGGACACAAAAACAGAAAATAACTTTTACCACACACAAAGTGAACAAATACACAAAAGATACTAAATTAGATGTCTGTTATGCACTCAGTGGCATGAAAACAACAAGTTTCTCTCTCTATATATATATATACACATGTCCCTGACACACAGCCAAAACAGTATGTAAATGAGACAGAATTGTGTTAAATTATATTTTCTTATGCTGTTGTTTATCATACTATTTACACTTGTATGTGTTATCCGTTGTTTAGATACATGTAGTTGCATATTAATATAAGTATAGGCATGTAAATGGGCATTTATCTGGTGCATAGGAACAGATTCATCTAGTTTCCATTATTTCTTATGGGAAATATTTATTTTCGTTTTCAAACGAATCGGTTTTCGAACAGTATTACGGAACAAATCATGTTTGAGAACCGAGGTTCCACTGTACTTCGTCTGGTTAGATGCTAAACTGCATTTCATTACCTACTACTTGCACATGTGTAATGACAATAAAGTTGAACCTAACCTAACCTAGCTAACCAGGGTGTATCAGGGTTTTTTTTAATATCTGTGATGTTGCTGCCCTTCAGCCCTCTTAGATACTCAGAAAAGGATCTGTTCTGAATCATATGTGTTGTGAGGACACTGTTTGAGCTGCTCTACACTTACACGGCTGACTAATGAGGGGGATTCAGCAGGGGTAAAGGGTTGGGTTGGACGTCTTTGTTAGACAGGCCTGCAGCCCCCTTCTCTTCAGCCTGCTCCCAGGGGAGGCCTCACAGTCTGCCTAATTGAATCAAGTACACACGGTGCCTCCCGCTTTGCAACTCAGCCCCTCCCCATCCGAGAAGACTGAGAAGGAGGGCTCCTGCTTTGATGCTTTTGTTCTCTTCAGCACCACGGACAGGTCTGGGGTGGGTTCACAGCAACTGGTCGCCTGCTGCTGGATGGAGAGGCGCATCATCGTGCAGCTTTCTGACAGCTGCTCTGCAGATGTTCTCAACACACACACCCTGCATCAGGGGTTAGGCATGTGTGTGGTAGCGCCATAAATTACCAGCTTAGCTTTAGATAGAGGATAGAGGAAGATGCCCACACCAGATGAATCGAAAGGTTCAGTTGTCCATTTAATCTGTACAATCTGATCAAATACAGACGACAACCCCACAGTATAATTCGTGTTCCATGGGCAGGTGGCATGGACACGCAGAACAAATGGACGTTAAGAAGAAAAAAGATTGGGCTGTGTGACTACGCATAGCTTACCGCATTCTGTTTCCTCAGCGGCCGTCTTCCTCCTCAAACACGTCCAGACACAAAGGATATGTCCTCGGTGCTCATCGCAGTTCAGCAGCCTCATTTCAGACAGGCGGCTTGAAGTTGTGCTTCAAGGAAGTCTGCTTATTAGATGGCCTCCGGATGCCTCCAGAGGTTAATGAACGAATCCATTTGTGAGCCAACATTCAAATTGGAAGATGCAAAGCAGAGTCTGTGGCTGGCGGAGACTGTCTGATGTATGCAGCCTCATCCTGAAAGCCCGGCTGATTCTGTAAATGTTATATTGCATGTTTATTGACATACACATGTCTCTCATACTCCACTTTTTGAACTTTAATCTAAGTGCATTTATTAAAATTTCTAAATCTATCTGTTTATGCATTGTGTTGTCAGCTAAATGCTGCTATAAAAATGGTTGCACTTCAACTGCAGCATTGTTGTGTTGGACGTATAAAACCTTAATGTAGATAACTATAGGTTAAATGTGAGCTGACATCTCACTAACATTGAACCATCAATGTGCAACTAAGACCTTTGATTAAAATAAAACAATTTGCAAATCTAATCGGGTTATGATTAAAGTTCAAAAGTACTTCAATAAACTCTCTTTCTAGCCAGTAACTTAATCATTAAGTCATTCCCGGAAATCACTACTGCGATAAACCGGGGTCAGATATATCTAAAAGGCTAAAATGTAATTGTGAGGAATAGGTGGAGTATTCCAGGCGATGTAGATCCGCACTTAATGATATTAGATAGGAGTCTGGAGAATAACGTCCAGCACACAGCTTTCATTTTGATGAGCTGCAGGACTACTGGACTGAGATGGCCTCAATCACAGCTCTGTCTGCTAGACTGTTAAAGTCGGGCTTCTATTTCAAGCATGTCGATGCTACATCGGTGCTGCAATTCATGTGAAACTATTTCTTAATTATATTAGAATTGATTATTTCTGTAATATCAGTATTGAAAATTCTGCTTTAATATTGAGGGTCACACACTGAAGCGCGATGGAATGAAATATCCAGCTCTCTGTAGGTCCTGCTGCTGCTGCTAAAGTGCCTCTGCTAATTAAATGCAAAATAACACCATGGTCATTTTATTTAAAATACATTTCAATGTTGCTCTCATGCATTTTCTAATAATTACAATCATAATGGTGGAGTTATGCGTCTTACACTACACATCGATTGCAAATCTACATGGGCTTTCAAAAGCCTGCTGACTGAAACTGATCAATATCTACACTGAGTACAGATTTCACATTCATCAGGCCTTCTCGTATAGTATTGATTTTGTGCACCGGCTGCTCTGAAAAATAATCTGATTTCTTTTCCACCACCCAGCAGACGAAGCAGAAGCTTGATAGCAGCGGTCAGTTAAATCTGCTGCGGGTTAATTCTAAACTTTGTCGGTGTGATTTATGACTGGAATGCCTTCATTCAAAGAGAGGATTATAATAATAATAAGTGAATGAATGAGTTTTATTCCTCTCTGTATTTTTAATCATTGTGATCTTTCTGCTTTCAATCATCTAACCTCTGCCAGTGACTAAAATTGAATTAACCCTTCGCATTATCTCATCACCAGTCCAGTTATTTCAGCAGTAGTATAAATGTGTCAAAATCATTTCTGCATTTTTATTTTTTCTGGCTGGTCTCTGGCTTTCCCTCCAGGCCGGACTGTGCCTTCAGTCCCAGCATTACGTATGCAGAGCTGCAACACTGCAGCCATTTCTGAGTCCCCTACTGCTGGGCACTGTTGCGTTTTAGAGTATTGCAAACAGAATAATCGAGCTGGTCCTGAATCGTAATGTAATATCTTTACAAACACTTTTCACAAAGAGTGAACATACACCCCTTGCAGTTAGCCTCTCTGCATTTCTATATGATAGGGGATGAAATGGGGCCACAGTGACACCTAGTGACTTTATACTGCCAGGCGAGGGCAACGGCCATCTGGTTCTGTTTTCACTTTTAATTTCATCACCGATGATGAAATTATATTTTTCCTGTGGAGGAAGCAGAGTCGAATGTAGCAGGATTAGAATGAAACTTCTAAAAGCCTTTCCTATCAAGAATACATTCCTCTGAATACTGAGACTCCATTGCCTTGAATTACTTTCCCCCCCCCAAAAAAATATTTATTTACCATTTCTGTCCCCCCCCATCCCCCACCCCCATTAGCTGATTTGTCCAAGAAATATCCCATTCTATAGATAATTCAATCAACAAAGAACAACAGGCACTGGGCGCTGCCGGCTCTTGGACTGAAATGTAGGCAAAATGGATGTGATATGAGCTGGCCTTGACAGACAAAGGCAGAGGGAAATGCTGTGAAGCAAAGCAGGCATGCGTAGGAGGGGAAGTGAAAGTGGGCGGTGAGGTCTGAGTCTAAATACACGAGCTGAGAGCTTTGAGACCTTGAACACTGAGGGTCGTCAGAAGTCAAGGTTCTGTTAGTTTTCGTACAGACGAGCCTCGAGCACGTGTTCATTATTAACTCTTGGCATGAGTGAGAAAGCACAATTTTGAAACATGCATATCTAATGCAAAGTGTTGCACCAAAATTTAAGGAATCGCTGCACGTGTTTAAAGTTGACCCACACAATACTGCCGGAGGCATTCATGATTGTGCATTTAAAACCATTAAGACAGCTCTTAGTGGGATTATTCAGGATTAATTCCTTGGCTGTTTTCCTCGTTCTCCTGTTGTTCTCTGATAAGAGCTGACTGGGGGTTCAGGGAGCACCTCGCCACCTGCCTGGTGTGCAGGTTGGGCTGGGCTGCTCTGTTTGAAGTACCATGCAGGACCCCGTATCTCTACTCTGCAGCTGGAGCAGAATTTGTAGAACAGAATGTAAAGCTATTTCCACACAATTGGCTCTAATATTGTTGCTGCTGCAGCTTCACGATGAAAATGTCCGGCAGTGTCAGCTGCTGTCTGGCTTGTATCCACTTAGCTCCAGCTAATGGCCCATCATCTGGACATCTGCATGTGGCTGACCATGATGAACCCCCAATGAATAGCCCAGCATAGTCATTAAAGATCAGAGCATTGTCCTGCAAGAAAAAGATTGAAGGGTTAATGTCTCTATTCTCCAGTCTCATCTGACTGTGGAAATGTAAATTATGTACCTAGAATGCACAATACCCATTCAACCTCATGCAACATTCTTGGCCTGAGTCGATATGGTGCTAATGCAAGTCTTTAACCCTCTCATGGACCCCTTGCTAATGCCATTAATTCCTCTCTGCACATGATAGATGGTATTTTTCAGGGTTGCGTGGAAGCTGTGACTGATACACACAAAGCAAACTGCACTCTAAATAGCCATATTCCTCAGGGTAATGCACACACTGCATCTGGAAGCATTTATGTGGTCATCATTTGGGTCCATGGACCTTTTCTTCTGACCTGTTCTCTCAGATGGAATAATGTCGATGCAAGCCACTGTCTTTCAGAAACAGTGTTCTCCAGATATACTGTGTACCTCGACAGGATGCTAAGGTTGCACAGGAACTCTGTGCTTTCCTCTGAGCTATGTAATCACATCCACTGACGTGCTTGACCTCAGTTTTCCTGCCTTTGGGAGGAGGTGTGGGACTTGGTGTTCCCATCAATGAATCACTTGTCCGGTCTCTGATGTAAATTCAATCCAACTGACAGTTCTGCCAAGACAGGAAAGACGTATGCCACAGCAAGCACGCCGACAAGTCCCTCATCAATCTGTATGCCCTTTTCCCAGCCTCCAACACAATGAGACATGGAATTAATTTTAAGTTAGAATGCTCAAATAGTTGGCATTAATTTATATTTTACCAGACAACCATTAGAATCACTTCCCAACATGATTTTGTAACCCCGCGCCGTTGAATAATATCTGTAAAACCCACCACGCTGAGTCCATACATGTGTGCAGCCCTCTCACTGCTAAGGGTGCAAACCACATTAGCATTTTGATGTTTTTCTGAAGTAAGCTTGCTTCAGTAAATGTCAGCCGGTGTGTTTCGCATTAAGCTTCACTTGCATAGCATTTTGGAAAGGTCATGTGGACCCAGCAGGGAAAGTTGTCACTGATACTCGCTGTTCTCTGGGTGATTGTGACATGGACGCAGGACGGCGTACGGGAGCTACAGCTGAGTGGTCCTATCGACGGTCCAATCCCCCTCGGGGGGGACGTTGTCAACGGAACAGCGGTGTTGGTTGGTAATCTGAGCATTATTTTGGACATTCATTATGATAACAAATAATCTGCATGGACAGTAGTGATCAGCGTTTTTAACAATCGAAAACTAAAAAGACATTCTTGAGATAACATTAATTGAATAAATTGAATAAAAAACAAAAAACTTCGTATAAAACTCACGCGCCGCATTAATACTAAACTCTCATATCGTCCTAGCTTTGCTTTATTCACAGAATTACTGTTTGTATGTTTAGACGCTGTGTTCATCCCCACTCAGGGAAGGCCTTGCTTTTATGTACACGCCCTGTTTTTTTTGTGGCGCTGCATGTTTTCACATCAGCATAACCGTAATGACCGGAGCTTGATTTACTGCTAATCTTTAATTCTTTGCTCTCACAAGCAGCGACATTGGCTGTCAGCCTCGTATGTCCTTGAGCCAACGCTGCGTGTTGCCCTTGACACCTCTCTTTCTCTCGCTCTCTCTCTCTCCATCCCTATCCTCTCTCTCATTTTATGGCATCTGATTTTTTTTATTAGTAGTAGTAATAGTCATGCAAGAATGCACCCATTAAAAACTGTATTTAATAGTAAAATGTGAAAATTTGCAAGTATCAATAATCTATCTGAAATATTTACAGATTCTCATTAACAAGCATTTTGTCTTTGACTGATACCAGTATTAAAGGTGAATTTTAGCAGTGGAAAAACCAATGTTCTCACTTTGAAAATAATTCATTCATTCATTCATTCATATTCTTCTGCTTTTTCCACTTGGCGTGTCACCGGAGTTGCTGGAGCCTATCCCGGCTCACTATGGGCAAGCGGCGGGGTACACCTCGGACGCGTTGCCAGTGCATCATGGGGCCACACAGAGACAGAACGTTCACGCACACACTCATGCACTATGGACAATGTTTTTGGAGTTGGGAGGAAGATGGGGAAACCCGGAGAAAACATGAGGAGAGACCATACAAACTCTGCACAGATAGACAGAGAGGATTTGAACCCATAACTTTTACAGGAAACGAGGATGGGGAGGATGCTGAGGTCAAATGCAGGCAAAGTGGACAACGAGAGTGGAGTCTCAGTCAGATGAGGGACTGAAGGGAGAAAGTAAACGGTGGTGGGCATGAAAGGAGGGGTGTGTGCATGTGGAGCGAGCTCCTGGGAGACGTCTTACTCTGGCAGGCTAATTGAAGCCCTGTGTGTCAGGAGACTCAGTGCCGTCCCTCCACTCAAGAACCCATTTGCTGCATTTTCCAGGCTGTGCGCTGAATTCTGATGATATTACAAAAAGCCAAGACCACACCATCACTGAGACCCCTACCCCGACACATCCCCTCTGCAGCTCTGCACAGATGAGGTATGGAAAAGGCGGAGCGATTCTGAACATCTACACCAGCTGCAACATGTGGATGCGTTTTTGCACATTCTTCAGGCGCTCTCTTACATGCTAATGTGATTGTAGATTCTGGGTAAAGTGCAATCACTTGTTGGATTAGAGATTAAAACTGTACTCCAGAACCCATAGCTGCAAGCATGCAGTGAATTATTTAGCTCAAATTAAAGAAATCAGTTATGAAAATATTGATCTAAAAGCTGAGCAGGGCATTAAATAAGACATTCCTGCATATGCTTTCTAACACTCAGCAACAGTAACATGAGTCACATTTCACGGATGGCCCTTAACTGTATGATCACTTGTCTGGGGCATGGACTCCATATGACCTCTAAAGGTGTGCTGTGGTATCACAACTTCCCACAAGAGCTGCAGCAGTTTGGAGATGTTCTGACCAAATCGTCTTGCCATCACAGTTTGGCCCTTGTCAAACCTCAAAAATCCTTACGCATTTTTTTCTGCTTCTAACACATCAACTTTGAAAACAAAATGTTCCCTTGCTATAAAATGCTGTATATCCAAACTATGACCAGGTGATATAATAAAGGAGATAATCAGTGTTGAACTGGGCATACATTCAACATAAATATGTAAACTGGATATATGCCATTATTTCCACAAGCAGATCAAACATATAACGGTGATGCTATAGGTAAGCTTTTAGCTCATCGATGTTTCTCCCTCTCTCTTTCTCTCTCTCTCTGCCCCCACTTTCATCAGCCATCATTTAGTCTCGATCAATTCCTCTGCCATGATCTTCCAATCTATTTCAGCCCTGTCTGCTAATGAGGGCAGTCATTGGTCCATCCCACTGAATGTTCAACATGTGCATATAAGGATGTGTCTGTGAATACACACTTCAAGCAAGTTAAATTAAACTGTCAGGAGCACATTTCATGAACAGAGGCAACACGAGGACGCACAAACAAAAACAGAACAGCATCATATAACCCAAAAATAAGATAATAATATATTAATAAATGGTACAATACAGGAATTAGGCATGAGCATGGAAATACACATGGATTTTTTTTAAGAAGAAGTAGTTGCACAATTATTTTATTTTTTGTAATCTTTAGTCAAGCAAATATTTTCAATTTTAAGGTTAATTCATTTGCCTGAAATTGGATATTCCTATTGCACAGTATTTGTGATTGACTTCAGAATATCTGAGTGGCGCTGGGAATAAAAGCACAAAGGAAGCCACAGGTGCAGCACAGCACGTCATTCAGAAATCATTAGTTAGTTGCCATCAGTCTGTTTATCCAGCCTGAGACACAATTCATGTGGGAGCTGGTATTTACCGAGCAGGAACCGCCCTTTGATTCCATTGATTGTTAGGCAATGCATTCAGATAAAAACACAAGGCTTGATTATGTGAGTGGAGATTGGCAGCCATCCAGGTCATGATCAGACGTCTGTGTTGCAGTCAACTGGACTTGAAGGAAAAGCTTGAAGACATTTGATCTCGTTTATCACAAAAGCACAATGGTGGCAGAAGTACTCAGACACAAATACAAACACTTGCTGCATTCAAAATCTGACTAAAATCATTCAAGTCTGGCAGGAGACAGTTTACTTTCTTACATCCAAGTCTTACATATTTTATTTTGCTTTGAGATCAGTTGAACATGAAACCTGATGATGTCGTATTATTTACCGGAGAGGAATCCCTCAGGTTACTGCGGGTTGTGTTGTGGATACCGATCAAGGGTTCCAGCTCCATGGCGAAGCTTTGATTTCCACCAGGTATGTTCCACTCTTGTGACAGGATTCTGGCACTCCTTTGGGATGAAGGCTTCAACAACGATGACAGCACTCAACAGCCCTGCTGCCATAAAAGTAGGCTCCAACAGTGTGGACGGAGAGTCAATGGGGAGAGTCCAGGTAATGATGTAAAGATTCTGCTTCAGTTCTTTGGTTTGAATTTATTCTACCTGGCGACCACAATCACTGTCAGTACATAATGTATGGTATATAAGTACACGCACAGTACATACTTGGGGTGCCGAGGAATAAGATGAGTATCCTTCTCGTGGAGTGTGTGTGTGGGTGTGTATCCATGGTTCAAAATTAAAATCAGTTCCTGTTGCCAAATCCAAATAAGATCTACATCAAAATTGTAAGTATCTTGAGTCAATATAGAAGGCAGATATTTTAAGCGGTAAAGAAAATGACCATAATTCTCCATGACAACAAGAAAGAACTTTATGGTAAAAGATAATGAGTGATGATGATTAGTAAAAAAAAAAAAGAAATCTCTCAATTCCTTCCATTTTTAGAAGGATGGATACAACCTCCCATCGCATGATGCTCTGGCAGAGATCCTACCAAATTACCAAACCCTTTTCAAGCGAGAGAAGACTGATCTCCAACAAGAGGAGGAGGGACCAGCTGAGAGGCCGGAGGCTCCGCAGGCCAACAAGCCCAAGATCAGCCACAAATATCAAGCGCATCGTCCACATAAACCGTAATGATTGAAAGTTACATTTCATTATTAGTGGGGGGGGGGGGAATCATTTCACTAATGGTTTTATGTTGATTAAATGTGTTCATGCCTTAGACCCCCTCTGCACGACTTTGAGGATGATCCCCACGTAGACAAGATAAGCAACTTACAAGCTAAGGTAAACAGATCGGATCAATACCTGAACTCTTGAATCGGTCGCTCAGACAAACGCCACTGAGTGAGGAGAGGGTGAAGCAGCCATACACTGGGAGACAGAAACAGCCGTGAGTGGAATGCATCAGGAAGTGGAATGATATGAATGTTGCACAACACACAAGTTTTGTTGTAAATTAAATCAAGCTTCTCAATAGTTTCTTCAAGTAAATCTGAAATTACTGATTACTTTTACAAAACAAAAGAATCAATCTACTAACAATGAATGGTCACAAGAGGTTTTCTAAAGACAGGACTGAAATAAATCATACATGGGTTGTGTAGGATTCCACAGTATCATCGGTGGCACGGTGGTTATAGAGAGAATAAGAATTACCCAAAATCTTTATAAGGCACAGACCCAATGTCTGCCTACGTGGATGTGTGTGTGCTCTGCTTTGTTTGTGTGTAAGAGTCTTGAGCCAGAGGAATGTGTGTGCGTGTCAGGATGTGGAAACTCTGACCACAAGGGATAGTAAGTTGAAGAGGCTGTATCATGTGACGTGATCTTTCCCACAATAGATTATATAAGAATGAAAAAAAACATGTTTTTGAGTTGTCTGGCGCTACGATTTGACTTTAGTAAGTGCAGATTTTTGACCCATTATATAATGGATAGATGACGTGTTGACGGAGTACATATTCACTGCGTAAAACACCATAATCATAGTTTGTATAGGCCTCATTAAATATGCAAATGTCCTAACCTATTCTGTCTGTCTACCGTCTATGGCAAAAGAAATTCGGTAAAATGAGTGACAGAAAGAACGACAGGAGGAGCTCTCTAATGTCTTCACCTCCAGTCTTCACAAGGAAAGTCTCCCCTTTTAGTTTTGACACATGATGGGACTTTCCAGACTCCTCATGTGGGCTCGTCCTTCCCATCATGCCTTTGGGCCACCCAACTGAGACACCATCTAATCTCCAGTCATGATTGTCACCCCGACCCTGCCCTTTCCATTAGATGCTCAATTTCACCCTCATGTCTCACGGGAGTCGCAACCACACTATCGGAGATTGGAATCACCTAATTGTCACCCCCCATTCCACACACACACACACACACACACAAATGCAGCAGGACCCTGCTGTGTCCTCGCTGAGATAGAGGAGAATGTGACACGCGTCCGCCCCACCCTGAGAAATGTCTTGATAAGACGCCTCTGCATTCAGCGACTCTTGAGAAGCTGCTCTGATTTAAGCGCAATTTATTCGAGACAGTACCATTACACGAAGGAGGGGCAGCAAATCACTGGAGGGACTGGAGAAAATGGAACATTCTGAAGAAGCAGCTCGCGTACGAACGACTCTGATTTCACCAAAATCCCTGATCAATGCCCCCCCGAGACAAAGACCTTAACAGGATCGGGTGTCAATGTCTCTTTGGATTTGTAGAGCTGCAGTCATGAATTCATGGCGCTCAAACCTGAGGCTACTTTGTTGTTGTTTGTGTCTAGTTATGCCCCATTTGTCCTGTTAGATGCTAATCAATAAAATAAGAGATATCAGTTAATGAAATAAAACACAAGGCAAACTGTACATACAATATTTATATTCTTCTGGGATGTTTTTCTTTTCCAATCTGTTAGGACACGGAAGCGTTTTATTACATCCGGGAGTCAAAATGGTGTTGAAGAGACATCTGGTGGTGATCACACAGAACCACCTGACATCAAAAATCATCCCACCATCTTTCTTGGAATATCGTTTGTGTTGTTTTGTCCATGAAAATTATGGACGGGAGATTAAAAAAGATGTGTGTGACACAAAGACCGGAGACTAGGCCACTAGTCACTATTTCTGGCTATTTGTTTGCAAATAATTCTGACTATTCATTCATCGGAACTTCAACAACCTTGATGGCTTCCATTCATTTATTCTTCTTCTTTTTTTGGTCCACATAACTCCAACAGGAGGTGGACAACTATCGCTCAGCCATGAGTAAGATGGCGGAGGACATCATCGTGCTGAGGACACAGATACTGAAGTTGGAGGCAGAAAACCGCCAGCTTCGCACGGATCTGTCTTTGCACCAGGACCTTGGCCGAGACCTGCTGGATGATGCAGATGTTGACGTCATGGCCAAGGCTGAGATGGCTGACCGTATATGTACGCTTCCTTGTTATCCATTCATTAGCACCCTCTCTTAAAATAAGCCTGAGCTAACACGACATAAATAGCATCTGAAAATGGAGGAACAAAGTCAGAACGTTTGCAACCAGCAGCTCCTGAGCCATCAAGTTTGGATATTTCACTGGCAGATGAATGTTTAAACTATCTCACCTTTTTTTTTTCTAATCCCTGTGAGCAGACGTTGCCATTCTACGATACGGCAGGGCCATGGTCCCTGATAAGCTCCGTGGGTAGAGCGTCCCTTATCTCCTGAAGGACAGTTTGTGACCCTGAGGGAAAGGATGTTCAAGAAAGACTGTCTGCTGGCATTAAATCAAAGTCTCGTGCTGATCCAAAAATTACTTCAATTTCAAAGCTTTACTGAGTCTTTATGTATTATATTTCTGTAGTTATTATTGTTCAAATGTCCAAATCTCAGATCATAGATGTTTTTCATTCTGACTTCAAAACTTAATTTTCATTCTTTATAGCTCAACTGATATTCTTTTGCTGTGTACGGTTTGATTTCTTGCAGCCTCTCTGAAATTCAAGCTGGCCAGTGAGACCAGTAAGGCTGCCTCCCAAATGGACACGATCCAGCAACTACAAAATGACTTGATCCAGGTTTGACTGTAAATAAAATCCAAGAAATTCCTACTAGTGAGCGTGCAGTTTACATATTTTACTGTGTGATGCAGAAGCATAAGAGCGAGGAGGAGCAGCTAAATCTTCAGACGCTTCAGCAGCAGCAACATGCGGATCTGAAGCTCCACCAGAGTTGCCTCGCAAAAATGGCAAAGCTGGAGACCAAGGTGAAACAGCAGGAAAAGGTGACATGCCAGCTACATCGTCCATTCTACGCAAGCATGTAAATTAATTGCATTTTACGGCCCGTAAATCTTTGTTCGGACACCAATTTATCTTTTCAGATCATTGAGAAGATGGAAAAAGCATTAGATAGCAAACTCGCGGTGAAGAGTAAACAGAGAGGTGACAAAAAACCGTTGGCTAAAAAGCCCAGAGGTAAGCGGAATGGAGGAGGACAAAGCGCTGCGTGATCACAGCGGTCAGAACATCTCTCCATGCTGTGCAGGTGAGACTGAGCAGAGAAAGGAAGAGATGGATTCGACCCTGGCAGTAGAAAACGGTCGTCTCAGAGAAGAGTTCCCAAATGTTGCACAGCCACCAGTACAACAGGTACACCTAGAAACTCAAGCCCCAACCGCAGCTCCGTCAACATGTCTGATGTCCAGAGGATTACCAAAGTCCACTTGTCAATTTGTCTTTGTGTTTAATGTGGATGTTCCCCTCAGACTAAAGCTGCACTACAAGTCAAGGAGAGGCTGAGTTTACTGAGCCAGCTGGAGCTGGCTGAGGTGAGAGTTCAAACGCTGGAGGCGCAGGTGAAACTCTTGACTTGCCGAATCACTGATCAACTGTTCACTTGTGGGTTTTGCGGCTGAATCTGGTTTCTTTAATTGCTTTATAGCTCAAGGAGAACTGTAAATTATGGGGGACACAGAAACAAGACATGCTGACAAAATTGAGCGAACACAAGCATGGCTTCATGCCGACACCCGCCACCGTCCTTCAAAATGTTGCTCTGGTCAGTCGCGTTGCGTGAACCTTAACTTCACACTACACAAACTGTGCAGAGTGTAATTACTTTATAAAATATTTGATTTCTGCTTCTTACAGGGTCCTGTATCAGAATCATCCCATGGAAAAAGCAGACAGAGGAAGCCGAAGCACGCAAAATGATCAGAAAACATGCACACACACACACACACACACATTTTTATGTCCACAATGAGATATTTTATTTAATACATTTATTAAAAGGTTAAAATATGCAATGTAATTCTAAATATATATACTATATACACAGATAACTGTGTATACAGTGAGTAGTAAGTATATATAATTTAAAAATATATATTATGCGACATGCATTGAACGGATTGTATTGTTTTAATAATCACTGGTTTATGTGGATATTTACTTTTTAATATTTTTCCCATGAATAAATAAAGAACAGAAACTTTAATAAGCACAGACTACACATTTCCATTTGACTAACTATTGTGTTTAATTCACCAGTGACAGAGGTACTGAGGAAATTATCACTATTTTTTTGTATTCTAAAGTTTCTTTCTTGCTCTCCATCAGCATCTGATCAGATCTTACTATGATTTAATAATGCGTTGCTTCGTGAAGGCCTTTACAGTATCATAACCACACAGCAACCTCATCCTCATCCACCTAACAGGCGCTGTTCCAGCTCAAACCTGTTGTTACCGGCCAGAATCCCACGGTTTCAAAGTCAATATTATCGGCTTTTCAGGTAGGACAATGAGCTCGAAGGTGCTCTGCACTTCCACATGGCGCTGCTTCTCCACCCTGAAGTTCTCAAGCATCTGCCAAGACGAGGGATAATGTAGAATTAATATACGCCACACTTGAGCCACAGGGGATTGTGACAGTTCTCTTCAAACTTACATGGATGAGGAAGATTTGCATCTCTGCCTCAGCTATTCTGCGTCCTAAACACTGACGGGGGCCGAAGCCGAATCCCAAGCTCCTGAAGTAGTGCGTCTCCGTCCTCAGCCAGCGGGAGGGCAGGTATTGCTCTGGTCGAAAAAACACTTGCGGGTCTCTGCCCATGGCATACAGCCCTAACTGGACCAGAGTCTAAGCACAAAGAAGAAAGATAAGCAGTCCCCCAGCACTGCGCTTAACACCATAAAAATGCTCCTTTACACATATTCACAGAGAATATGTTTTTTACTTACCCCTGCCGGAATGTGGTAGTTCTGAATAATAATATCTTCAGCTATGTACCTCTGCAAGCTGACTGCAACCGGGTGCAACCTGAGCGGTCAGAGCAAAAGTGCTTTATAACCTGGTCAGAGCAGACGGCAGGACAGGAACTGGTAAATGTTTCCTGTGCACCTCCACTTTTGTCACCTCAGTGTTTCCTTCAAGGCTCCTTTGACCAAGGGAATCCGTTTCAGCATCTCCAACATGTCTCCCTGGCTCACAGCCCTGGCTGCGAGCACCTCGGCCCTCAGCTCCTCCTGGAGGTTGGGGTGTCTGGCGAGTTCGTACAGTGTCCACAGCAGCGTTACAGAAGTCTGGAGAAAAACAAATAGCATCAAACTGTCTTCCATGCGGTGGATATCAGTGATGATCAACCTCGTTTCTCACTGTATCCACTCCTCCGGCCATGAGCTCAGTGACGCTGGCCTTGATGTCTTCAATGGATAACTTGTCCAGCATGAGCAAACTGGCCAGGACCCCTGGGTATTTCTTTGGTTCGCTGCTTTCCTCACGGAGCTTCCTGTAGATGTTTTGGATGCAGCGGTCCGCTGATGCAGCAGCAAATAAATGAAGGAAGAATCTGTGCTAAATATAGTCGCTTATGACAATTACAGAAACAACATTTCAAAGCAAATCGAGGAAGAACATTCCTCTGAGTCCTACCGTGGTTGAAGATGCCATCCCAAGCATCCACATGGTCCCGCCACACCTTTGATCGAATGAGCCTAAGCACAGCGGGAGGCACGTACAGCATGGGCGAGGTAGTCTTGAACATGACAGTGATGCAGTCGATAAAGTGTTGCGCTTCAGGGTCAATGTAGTCCATCATCAAACCCAAACGCTCGCCATACAGCACAGAGCTGACCGCTAAGTGGAGCACAGTCGACATGAGACAAAAAACACAAGAATTAAGTTGAGGGGGAAATAAGTGTGGCCAAAGGGAAATATACTTTAATAGTGCGAGGGATAAAAGTCAGCCATACACTCGAGTGCGTATTTAAAGAGCTCTTGAGAAAGATCAGCGGTCCACTTGTTTTGGACACTTCTCTTTATCTTTTTGTGCACTCTGGCCACAAAGTCCTCTCCCACTTCATCCAGCAGCGGCACAAAGTTCTCCAGTGCCTTCAGGGAAATCACCTCCTTATTGAGAACCACACGGTTACTTCTCCAGTCTTCTCCATTCCTGTGGGAAAATTTGGACAGGTCTGTCTTGGCATCGAGTTTATTACAGTGCAGAGAGTCAAAATCAGGTTAAAAAAAAAAAAGAAGAAGTTAGGATGAGGTGTTGTATACCAGTACTCTTAAACCAACAATTCCTTGGTGTGATTTTAAAGCACAAGGTGTCAAAATATGATTAAAACAGAATTTATACTGGGATTGTTGGTGACTGAATTGAATGCATATCTTACAAGATATGATGTTTTGAAAAAAGCTTCCATTATAAATAAATAGGAAAATCCAGATTTTTTTATTTTTTTTATTTTGTATCCAGACAAGTATCGCTCTCAAAATTAAATGGGATCTAAGTTAGACCAAGGCCCATCTTCAGACTTTTTAACATAAAGACCCATTATTGCAGTGTTTCCGTAATTCTACAAACAAACAGACAAACGGCATCAAAAACACAACGTCCTTGGTGGAGGTAAAAAGTAGATAATAAAGGGGATAATAAAAGTACATACTTCAGTAAAACTCCATATTTACGATTCCTGTAGTCTCTGTATGATGTCCAGGGTTCAACTTGCAGCCTTTTAGGATAATGGCCCTCCGCTTTGAACAGGATGGCAGCATCCTCAGGATTGATGATATTTACATTTTCATAATAACCTATTTTTTCCCTGACATACAGAATTTCAGAGCAAAATCAGTGAAAATATCACATCAGCAACTTTACATAACATGACCTTGTGAATTATAAATCACAGATGAATAAAAATATTTATATTTGACAAGGGTATAGACATCATTTGAAGCAATTTGTTTTGTCTATTTATATTATTTGTAATAGATGATTGACATCATTCAGTTTAAAATAGTTTTTTTAAAGATTTAAACTGCCTTGCCTTGCATACCTGTAAATGGGTCCAAACGTGTTGAAGTTCTGCAGCATTATGCGGTGAAGGTTTTTAAAGCCGTTCTGTTTCCAAAAATTGTACAAGTTTGCCACCCCATTTTTCCACTGTCCAGGAATCTCGCTGAAAGGCCTGACGATGCTGCCGCTCTCCGTGTATGCCTGTCTGACCACCGACACACTGCTGCAGCAGTGCACACCTGTGGTCAACGCTTTGATGCAGGAAAAGGGCAGCGTTACAGGCCTACGCCACAAGCTCCAGCCGGCCATCCCTACAGCAGAAATGCTCAGTCGACTCTACCTTCTGCAGCTAGTCTGGCTCTCCCAGGGACATCTGGTGCAAAACAAGGAGGCCGGTCTAAATAGTCATCCCCCTTGCTGCAGCGATCAAGGCTCTCCAGTTGGATTTAAAGCCTGATAGATATGCCACAGACAGCTTGTCAGATTATGCTGAGCTGCAATACATAGTGAATGACTTTTATGAAAGCTCAAGGCAATCATTTATTTACAAAGAGTGTCTGAAATACTGTCAACTAACATTATACTTCAATGCCATTCGATAGCTTGTTGTTTCTGTAAACACGCATTTGCTTTGCAAAGAAAGACAAGGCCGTACAGAGGAGGTTTGCTCAAGACAAATGTATTCAGTGCATACGTTAAAAGCATTCACTTTACCCTCAAAATAAAGGATTTAATAAATACATATTCAAACATCATTCTCGTCTATTTCTTAACCAGATTTATGAGTTCTTCCAGCTTCATGGCAGTCTTTATGTCTCCCTGGATTTGAAGTCTGCCACCGGTGTAAGCAGCAACTGGGCTGAGCTCGCCGTGGAACATCGCCAGAAGGTCGCTGTTGCTCATACTCAGTGTCACATCTGGTTCTTTGCTCAAGGATCCTACTCCAGCCGCACCGCTGCCTACAGAAACACAAGCAGACCAATAGCGATAAAACACACATGGATTTCTTTTTCTGTTGACCACAAGTTTTAGATCACCATTAGATAGATTCGTAGCTGGATAAATCTGAGGGAATAAGCACTCCCAATTACAGGATATTTAGAGAAGGACATGCACCATTACCTTGGCTCAAATCCACATAATAACTGTGACACTGTCCATCTTCCGAGCTGATGTCAAACTGGAAGCAGGCCCCCACCTGGCGGACTAAACTTTCAGACAGCAGGGGTTTGACCCCATCGAGCAGCTCCTCCGCACTGCCTGGTGTTGCCACAGCTGCCGGGGTGATACTGTTGAGTTCGTCTCTAAAGATAATGCTGTCCTCTGTGGATAACAGATGAGTTATAGTTGAGTACCAGTTACAAGCTTTACCTAAACAGCCATGACTTTGCGTGTGTGTAGAGGGACATACTTTGTTTTTGCTGTGAACCACTGTGGCCTAAGAAGTGCATGGCTAACTGCTGAATAGGGCCAGCGAGGCCTTCCAGTCCAGGCACACAGGGAGGCGTGATGAGGGATCCTTGGTCTGGTGCTTTCAGTAGAGAGCCGAGGGTTAGCTCCACCCTGTCCACCTCCAGGCCCCAGTGCCGAGTCAACTCATTTATATCTATCTGTACAAAGCACAGAGAGGATGTAAGATCAATGTGACGCAGTTAAAAACCATCAGAAATCAACTCCGGAGAAGTCTCACCCCGAGATATTCTCCCAGTTTAACTTTCTCAGCTTGGATCTCCCTGACGGTCTTCTTGGCCAGACTGTGGGTCAAAGCATTCTGTGCCGTCATTCTGGTTGAAGCGTTGAGGTCTTGAACTGATACGACCGACATGACTGGATTCCAGATCCTGAACTGGATGTCTGCTCCCACCGACAGCACGCCATCGTCTCGAGTGGTCACCTACAGAATCACATTAAATGTTTGAAGAATATAACGAGACTTCAGCTTCATTAAGCTTGTGAGGTTGAATATACAGTAGGGAAATTCCGAGTCCAACTGCTTAAATATGAGTGAAAAGAACTTGACGCCTTCATCCTATTGAAATGAAGTATTTCAGCTATTACGTAGCTGTGGCTCATTTTCCTGAAAAAGGCCAAAATAAAAATTCAATGCTTTTTAAGATTAATTATTCAGATAATTTTAGAATACTTAGAGGGGTGAGTAATACAGAGATTACAGGGAAGGCCAACATCAAAAACAAAACATTGAGAACTGTCAGTTTCACAGAGTGAAGAGAGCGCCACCTTCAGGGTAAAATAAATTACATGACTGCAAAAATGACATCAGAAACACTTGATGAAAACATGTCGGTAAATATAATTTGCATTATGATTTGATAAACAGTTTCCTTATTTGACTCAATGGAAAGTTAGGGCTACATGAACAGTATCCTGTGAACAACTTGCTCACTCACAACACCTACAACACAACTATATTCTTCACTAAACATATACAAAGGAAATATAAACCTAATTTGCTTTCCACGCAAGTACAGTAACGAAAGGATAAAAGCTGCAGCTCTCCATCTGTTAAAACACATTAAAAGTTTCTCTGACGAGAATGCTTTTCTATGCGAGACACTAGTGGGTTCAAAGCAAACTTTAAAAACCATGAACATATCCTATGAGAAGGAAACTGCAATTTTTTTTGCTGCATTATTCTATGTTTAGCTGGCTGTACATCTCAACGGCAAAGGGTGATTCACCTGGCAAGGAGGGATGTTAAAAGCTCTTGTACGCAGATCAACTCTCTGCCATTGGTCAATGAGAGGCAGAACAAGGACAATACCAGGACCCTTTGGAGGACACACCCGACCCAGACGAAACACGACTACCCTCTGGTAGTTGGGCACCGTCTAGGGACAAAAGCAGTCAAAATAGGTTTGTTTCTATTGTCAAATGAGTGGGCATGCTATGGGTGTAACAGAACATTTCATTTTACCTTCAGCACAAACCATCCGGACACAGGGAATGTTATAAAGGTGCAGATGTAGACAAAAAGGATGACTACCAGGTTGCAAATCCGGGATAGGCATCCTTGGGCAGCATCTAAACAAATAGAAACACATTCAACACTTACTTAAATTAATAATACTAGTAACATTCTAAACCTATATAAAATATTTGCTATAGTCAAAACTAATATTAGCTACCAACCAGTGAAATCGTGTTCAGGGATATTAGGCATGTTGTCAAAAGAAAGTCCTTTATACAACCCTGGCTGGGTGAAGTTTGTGAAGTCAGCTTCCACAAACAAGCCGGGAGTCCTCGGACTTCTGGAGTCCCTCTGAGGCAGCGGCTGATACGACTTGCTAAACATTGTTAGTTAAAACTTCAACTTAACATCAGACATTTAACAGAAAGACGTAAATGTGGTTATTATTACGGAGCTGGACACATGAGCTAATTGTCGCTACTAACTCGGCTAATGTTTTTCCGTGTTTTGGCCCAGTCTTCTTCTGGGTGTTGTGACGTCGGCTCACATTCATCAGTAACTGCTCCATACCGCCACCTAGGGATAGTATAGTGGATGTTCATGACAGTCATTGTTCCCTGTGTCGGATCTTTCTGGAGTCAGATGTTACTTTATTGCTTCTATCAACTTTCATGTACATGCTCGTGAAAAATTACAGAAATTTAGTCCCCACTTTTGCCAAGGAGAGTATGATTTCACCCATGTGTCTTTGTTTGTTGTTTTGTGAACAGAAGTAATTAGAGTCAAAATGCCCCACATGCAGGACATTAGAGCTTTGGCATCTTTAGACATTCCAGGAGAGCAATAATTCAAAATAGACCTTAAATCCACAAGGGTCTAGTTTCAGAAGATGTCCTGGGTAATTCTAAGGGTCGTGAGTTGAATCTCAAACTAAATATTTGATGGGATTTGGAGGCGGCAGTTGCAGTAAATAAATCCTGGAATACTGCAGAACTGGAGACCCTTGTCTATTAAGAATGGGCTAAGATTCTCCAGGAATTCGACCATAAGCTGGTGTCTGGTATGCATCATGTTTGCAGCAGGTTATACTAAGACGGTGAATCATTTTGAGACCAGGAGTTGGTAAAAGTGGCATTTTATGTTGACTTTGTTAAACTCGCTTGTAATGCCTGTTATATTGAGCCATTTCAACTGTTCTTTTCTATTTAGTTATTATCACCAGCTGAATAAGAATATATTTTTCCAATAAAGACCATATGTAACACAGGTTGAAAAAATCTTACTTACTGAGCCAAAATCATCTTGATACACCAACTGACTGAACGTTTCTAGACCTGTGTTTAATCAGAAGATAAATGGACTATATTCAACATTCAATTATCACTACACAGATAACAGTTATTGCATTTTACTTAGCAGATGAAATTCTGCCCAATTTACCATGTAAGTTTTAATGGAACCCACTCATTCCTTTGCTAACACAACACTAATACATTTTTGCATTTTTGTTTCATATTTGGCTTCATTGTCCTTTCAAAAATATATCCACTACAATCACCTCTTACAGCACCCCATACGGTTTCCGCATTCAGGGAGGCTTGCCTTGCAAAGACTCTCAAATAGTCTGTAACTCAAATTGAAGCAAGTTAGATATTGTGTACGTATGATGCGCTGGCTCAGGCAAATGTAATACTGTACTTACATTTTTCAGAAGAATCCTCTGTAGGCTAACCCTCACAGTCATCATGGGAAACACTGACTTCAACAGTAAATGGATTTCTAGCAATAAACTGTGGAGCACCATTTGCTGTAGGTCAGAAAAGTGAAATTATTAGCTCCAGCTGCCTTAAGGTTTTGTGCATACATTGCCAATGCATTTTAATTGAGACAATCTTATTCTTAACAGTGAACAGTGAATTTGCACCCCATTGCTGCATAGTCATTGTGCGGATTCAGAATATATAGGCCTATGCAACCTGACTCGTGAATCGCTGTCTCAACAAAGCCCATTGATCAACTGGGAAAGCCAACAAGACAAACAGAGCATTCAAAGCATAACAGTAAGACTTTTGCTGCACGTTTGTCTATTCATGTGCGAATGCCTCATCTACAATCAATGGTCACACTAGCATTCAGATTTTATAATATATGTCGTATAGGCTGCTGTAGTTCATTCCTTACATTGATGGTGGCATATATATATCAAATTCTGGTCATAATTAAATTAGGATGCATGGTCAGCCAAATAAGGTAAGTACCACAGAAACACCTTAAGCGTTGGGTTCTGTCTTTCCCTGCTACACCTGCAAAGTGCCTTGAGATAACTTTCTGTTATAATCTGGCGCTATGTAAATAACATTTCATTGAAGTGCATTTTTGAGTATTTACTATTACTATTAAACCACAAAAAATGTAAAATCCTTCAGTTTATCACAATATTAATTCTACCACCAGAAGAAGTGTGGTCTGGAAAAATGAGAGAAAAATATCTCCTGAATGCTGCATCGACAACAGAACAGCCCTTCTGTGCGGTTGAAAGTCTTCCGTAGCCAAAGTAAAAAGCCTGGCAATTCAGCGGGTATCGCTCCGGTGAGGTGGTCATCGTTCATGGTAACGGCCACACTCCCTCCACCGTCTGTAGGCCAAGGTGGAGTATAATCAATAAGAGTACATACAAATCAGGGCGAGCGTATCCTTCAGACCTAACCAAGTACATGATGCCTAGTAAGCACCAACTTATGGCATTGCACTACCCATCAGTGGCGCTCAGGTGAGGTGGCGCAAATAATAGAGTCACATGACCGAGGGCAGACAGCGTGAACCATTTTGTGGTTTGTAAGGACTTTATTATTATTATTATTATTATTATTATTTAATTATCGTTTTAGTTTTTTTGCCCCATAGGCTAATATAAATATTCCTGATTTGACCTTTGTAGCACACTAAATGTAAACTGAATGGGACTAAAAAAAAATGTCTCCCATTAAGTAGGCAAAACAAATGCAGCTTGTTTATATACAAACACTTGATGATTAAACAATTTAACAAAATCAATACACCTAGAAGCAATAACAGAATTACAGCAGGCTATGCCGTTCGCCTATTTCTTATGTTTTTCTTTACTTTATGTAGACTATTTTTTTTTCTTAATGGCTAACTGCAAGTATTTCTGTTATAAATTTATTTATTTTCTATCTTTAAAAATAAGTGTGGCACTCATAGTTATTTTATTTTTACATTTTATTTTACAGCCCATCTGACGTAAGGCCGCCCTCGGTCGGTGACGCTGCGTCTCTTTGTTGGCTTAGCAGCGGCGACGTTTTGTTGTTATTTTCGCCTCAGCTGAAAGACAGGCTCGGATAATTTTGCTTTTCATATTGTTCCGCAATCAGCATTTCACACGCTGTAGACATTCGGGTGTGCTTGTCACGAGTTGATAACCACCTTAGGAATGGACTCGGACGAGGGTTATAACTATGAATACGACGACGAAGAGGAGGAATGTAGCGAGGATAGCGCCGAAGAGGAACCCGAGGACGACACCCTGGAGCTCGGAGAGGTGGAATTGGTCGATCCCGTGGTCGCTGGTGGCGATCGAGATGAGTGTGGCGATACTGGTGGAGGTGGCCACGGTCTTGGCGAGGAAGAGGAAGAGGACTATCGTTTCGAGGTTTTGACTGCCGAACAGATCCTCCAGCATATGGTGGAGTGCATCAGGGAGGTCAACGAGGTCATCCAGGTAGGTATTTTGGTATGACAGTGTCAGGAAAGACCGGGGTCGAGGCTTCGGTAAAGCGCAAACAGGCCTCGGATGTCCGCTTAGCCGTCAGCTAGCTATTGGAGTAGTTTACTTGCTGGAAGTTGACTGTTTCAGAACAGTGAAAATAATGACTAATCTGTTCTCCGTTAAGTTTCTTTTTCTTGTTTCCGTGATATTTAAAATGACTGTGTGGACAACATTAAATGTGCACATTTTGCAAAAGTACTCGTGCGAATTTTGTTCCAGGAAGTAGTCTAATCCCCACTGACAACTTCGATGCAACCTTTGCTAAGCTAACGTTAGCTTGCAAGTTAGCTTCCTGCTAGCCTAGCACCTGGCCGGAAAATCGCTACGTTAACCTCTTTAGTTCGACAACTGCGAACTCCAGTCGTCACTGGATGACAATCTGGCTACCTTAACTAAGGAATCAAATCTTAATTTCACAAAATATGATAAAAAAGGTGAGCTGTCACCTTACTTCCAGTTTATGTGAGACGAAAGGCTTGGTCATCGAGTTGTACGTAAGTTGCATGCTAGGTTGCTTGTGTTGGCATGAGCAATCGAACATTATTTTATGCTTTACAATACAGCTCGGATTGAAATAATGAAAGTCATAATCTATTGCGGTATAAAGTACATTTAAAACGAAATAAGGAAAAGCCGTGGACTCTTTCTGCTTCTTGTCAACTTGGGCCTCCATTTCCTTTATTTAAGTCCAGTTTGGTTCATTATGAAATTGACATGGGTATGGATATATATACCTTTAAATGCTTTATAGCCTGGAAATAAAAAATGCTGCTGGAAGCAGCATATGTCTGATATGTGTGCATGTCACTCTATGGACTTTGGTTTTACCACAAGAAATGTTTTAAGTCCACTGACAAAAGCTGATAGACTACGCATGCACCAAATATTTGGTTATTTACTTCCAATTAAAGCACTGAATACATTTCGATTCCACATGAAATATATCAAATAAGCATGATACAGTTGAATCTTAAAATGATACAGTTGAGCAAAGTACACACTTGGCACATCATCAACTCGTGATTTATTGCTGCTCTTGATTTTACTTGACTTTGAGAATAATTTCACAATCATCGTAATACAGTATGTAAATTTCCCCCCTGGAGGCCTATTTATTGGGAATTTAATTCTAGATTTCCTTGCAGCCATTTCTTGAAGTTGGTTTTCACCTATTACAAGGGAAGATTCCACTGCAGAGCAACTTGGAGTGCACTGCGTATAACGTTACTACGTACATTTAGTCCTGCGTTTGCTCCGGTGAGCTTTCACACCGCTGACGAAACGAAGCAGGGTTCTCTTGCAAGCGATCCGAGACCCCAATTTTTCAGGTGGACTTGTTTGATCCTCACCAGAGTTCAGATGCGCTTGGATCGTTCGGATCACACTCGCCCGAATGGAGCGGACCATCCGAGGCAAGGAACTCCGGTCCACTTACCTGATCCATATGCTTCCACTGAGAAGCTGTGAGAGAAATATTGTCTTCACCCAAAATAACTCGAAGGCAGAGTGGGGGAGGGTCATGGATTCACCACTGCTTTTGTAACTTTGCAAACGGAATGAACATCCTGCAAGATTACTGCTAAAACATTTGGATCTTTGGCCAGGTCCCAAGACAAGTGATTTAAATATAGCAACCTGTCAAAAGTATTTATTTTTTTATATTCTCGTACCTCTCAACCTTCCTCACAAGTTTCAGCCCCCGCCAGTGAAGTGGCATTCCATGTCCCAAGAGCCAGTCTCTGTGTCTGGGATCTGCCACTCAATCCACACTGTACCCGTCCCCTGTGGTTCTCTCAGCAGGTGGTGAATCCATCGGAGATTGGGCCCATTTTGTTATTTCAGGTGGAGCCCAGCTGGGCCCCCGTGGGCAGAGGCCCGGCCACCAGGCACTTTCAAACAGGGCGGGGCCTTGGTTGCACCATTGCGGGTGACGTCAGGGTCCTTGCTTATAGGAGTTTTGACTGCGTAGTTTGGCCTATCACCCAGGTCCTGTTTGCCATAAAGCATAAAGCCCCCGACAAAAAAGCTCCTAGGAACGGAGACGCTTGTGAATTACTGAAATGAAACAAGTGCACATACGGTCTAAGTAACATAAATGGCATAAATAAAGTATAGTATTTTGCGGCTGTTCTTGGGTGCATGGGGAGGGTACGCCCGGATTAGTAGGGGAAACACTGTTCTCTTCATTCGTGACCTCATTCATTGTAACATAGCTGTAATGATGACTATAATAAGAGAAAAAGCAGCAGAGAGGCAGTTTCTTCAGGTGGGGTCATAAAGGAGTTGGCTTCTATAAATGTAGTCTGTGGTATATGGTCTATGTGTTATTATAACTTTGTGCTAACTAAGATTCATTTCTCACCAACATTTTCTTATTCCTCTAGAATCCTGCAACAATAACGCGCATCCTTCTCAGCCACTTCAACTGGGATAAAGAAAAGCTAATGGAAAGGTAGCAGTCTTTTTGGTACATTCTCTTTTGATTGTAAGCGGAGTCGACTGTGAGAGCTAATTTCTTCATGTGTTAACTGATTTCTTTTTTTTGTCACTTCTCATGTAGATATTTTGATGGTAATCTTGACAAGCTTTTCTCCGAGTGTCATGTAATTAACCCCAGCAAGAAGCCTCGGATCCGTCCTCCCATCAATACTCGGTCGTCTTCACAGGACATGCCATGTCAGATCTGCTATCTGAACTTCCCCAACGCTGTAAGTCCTGTAGTTACATAGTTACTGCATTGTGCTTAGTTAATGTGTGTTCAGGTTGAAGTTGGAGTCTAATAGCATAGATTTTATTGAAAAATAAATAATATTAAGGTAGAATGGCAGCTGATGCTCTGCACCCTGTTATAAGACACCTTTTCTGTTAGCCAATTGATGTTCTTAATCACTCATGTCCCTGACATTTAAGTGTTTTTAGGATGAAAAGTTAAAATAATTCAAACCCTAAAGACAAGTTCAGTTGTTGTTTTGTAACTAATGCGTTCAGACAAAATCTAAATGTGCTTCCGACCTAGTGATGTTTTTAATTTAGCTGCATGGTTCAGATTATTTTAATCTGTAATAAACCTTTTTGGGGCGTTACGGTTAAGCAGGCAAAGTTATCCATTTATTATTTCAATCAGTTTGTGTGATGAAATATTTCTGACTTGTTATGTTTTTAAGTGTTGCATTTTCCCAAGGATCCTTTGTCTTGCCGAGTCATCAGAAGCACATTATGCTCATGTGAGGGCTTATTTGTTACATTCCTCCTTTTCTTTGTCAGTATTTTACAGGCCTAGAGTGTGGACACAAGTTCTGCATGCAGTGCTGGGGAGATTACCTGACTACCAAAATCATAGAGGAAGGAATGGGACAGGTGAGATTTGTTTTAGAGTACAAGTTAGTCACAAGTACTTTTTATTTCTTTTTGCTGTCTAACCGATTTTCCCTGTGTTTTGTCTTCTTAGACCATTTCTTGTCCTGCTCATAGTTGTGACATTTTGGTTGATGACAACACTGTCATGTGAGTATTTTTGTCTAATTGTGACATTTGGCTCAATTTTGTCACAGTTGTCAAAAGATCTTAAATTCAAAATAAAATTAGTCAATACAATATGCAATAGAGGTAAACTGATTCAAGGTTTGAGTAATTAGTGTCGTTAGGGCTAAAGGCTAATGCTAGTAAAACTCGGTCCAGTAGTGGTCAGCAGCTTCCACAAGTTAAGTTTGAGGGAAATCCAAGTGTAATATATTCTAGGATTTGTATTTTAAGCAGAGGATTTTTTTTGGGACCACTACATTGACATCCAACCAGATGTACGTTGAAATACTGTATGTCTCTATTTAAAGCATGCAGTCTAATCTCGTGTACCATTTGTTAAGCTGACAGTAATTGTATTAACCTACATTCTGATTGGAGCAGCCCGAGAGAGACCTAACCTTGTTTACTTTAGGTAGAAGCCTGTTTATTAATATAAGCTCCTGATGACAACGCTGAATTTTATGAAACGCATTTTGTACAACTTGAAACTAAACTTATAGCTTTGTCATTATGGAATGTGTATCTCAGCAAAATATATACATATCAAATATTTATGTGTATATAATCACTCATGAGAAAAGGTATGTCACTTGACAGGTTGATTTCAGTGTTACTTTTTGTGCTACTGGTTTGTCATAGTTTCTTAGATTAAATGTAAAAGATTCTACTTTTCCACATTTCTTAATTATATGAAATAAAATACTACATGTTTTGACTCCTCCTGCAGGCGCCTCATAACTGATTCAAAAGTGAAGTTGAAGTACCAGCATCTAATTACAAATAGCTTTGTAGAGGTAAGCTTTGGGATTTCTTTCTACTTCACAGTCATTTGAAATGCAATATAAACCCTGATTTATGATTTCATTTGTCCTGTATGTATTACTTGGAGAAGAAAGGGATGTAATGTGTGCATAGTCAAACTTTAAGTTGATAGCCTGTTCTCTGATTCCTCCTTTAAGTGCAATCGACTGTTAAAGTGGTGTCCTGCACCAGATTGCCATCATGTGGTCAAAGTCCAGTATCCAGATGCCAAACCGGTGAGGTGCAAGTGTGGCCGTCAGTTCTGGTAAGCAAGCTTTTTATATTTTTTATTTTTGGGTAAGTCTGCAGCAGTGCTTGAAAATGTAAGGTGTATATTTCATACTAACTATTACACCAAGTGAGAATATGATTTTATGAAGCCTCCTGTATTTGCAGCTTCAACTGTGGAGAGAATTGGCATGATCCTGTCAAGTGTAAGGTAAGGCAGTCGAGAGTGAGAGAAATACTGACTTGTTCCTTCATAAGTCAAATTCAGTTCAGATTAGCATTCTTGCCTAATGATTATTTCTTATTCTGATTTCTTTCTAGTGGCTGAGAAAGTGGATAAAGAAATGCGATGATGACAGCGAAACTTCAAACTGGATTGCAGCAAATACTAAGGTATGGATTCAAAGTGGGAGATTGTGTAGATTGAGAATTAATCTGCTTCTCTGTGAATCTTTTTTTGAGACAATTTCACATTTATTTGTTTTAAGTACCGGTAATTCATATATTAACCATTGTAGTGAGTATGGACACCTTGAAAGAATGCTCTGTCATTAAAAGTCTTAAGTTCAGTATTTAAGGTAAGTGACAATACTGAAATTATAATCATGATTGCGTGAGACCCATTGCTCAATATGCATATCATGCTCTTTATTTTCAGTCTTATCATAATAGTGATGTTTAGAATCAGATGTTACATTTTAGTTTTAATTGTACCGATACTGATCCTACCTGACAGTAAGCCATTTTAAGACAAAGCCTGTTCCTCTTAGTGTATTTGTATCCTGACAAGTTGTAATGAGTTTGTACACATTCAGGTGAGATGAGAGTTAGCCAATCACAAGAGCTCTTGTGGACACCACTCTGGAAACCTGCCAAAAACAAATGCTGGCCAGATTAACTCTTTCTGAAAAAATACCTTTTTTAAATTCTTCTGTCTCCTGACAGGAGTGTCCAAAATGCCATGTCACCATTGAAAAAGATGGTGGCTGCAACCACATGGTATGTCGAAACCAGAACTGCAAAGCTGAGTTCTGCTGGGTGTGCTTGGGTCCGTGGGAACCCCATGGCTCAGCCTGGTAAGAGATCACTGTTTACGAAGAACATAAAATAAAACGGTCTCTTTTTTGTGTTCCTTGTAGGAATCCCTAAAATATTAGGGAATAATACAATGTTGTCGACCAGTAGTGTTGTGTATTATGCTCTTCTTTACTTTATTGACCTGGCTGTGACATTTCAGGTACAACTGCAATCGCTACAATGAAGATGATGCAAAGGCAGCCAGAGACGCTCAAGAGGTATTATATATGACACATTTTGTAATGGAGCATCAGCACCCATCTTTGCCACTGGTGCAACTGTGTGGCAGTTCTAATCACACAAAGGCATCAGTATTGTTTCGTTCACGTATCACCGAGTAACACGACATTCATACGAGCAAGTCCTGAAACAATTAAAATTTCTATAAATATGTTTTTTTTTTTTTTCCTACAATAAGTTTATTGCCTCAGAACAACTATGCAATACAGGATTTCTGCTGTGTCGGACTGAAGAATATAATTAAGTTAGACTTTTTTATGTTATGGTTATTTCCTAATGCTACTAACAATCCAACAGAAGAATCCTTTTGTGCATTTAAAGGATTTGTGTCGAGTGCTTTTCAAATTGGCATGCTTAATCTAAGACCATGTTTCAGCGCTCCAGGGCTGCCTTGCAGAGGTACCTGTTCTACTGCAACCGCTACATGAACCACATGCAGAGCCTGCGCTTCGAGCACAAACTCTATGCTCAGGTTAAGCAGAAGATGGAGGAGATGCAGCAGCACAACATGTCCTGGATTGAGGTGCAGTTTCTGAAGAAGGCTGTGGACGTGTTGTGCCAGTGCCGCTCCACGCTCATGTTCACTTACGTCTTTGCCTTCTACCTCAAGAAGAACAACCAGTCCATTATTTTCGAGGTATGGTCGTTGGGAATGTTCTACTCGACTGTCAGAAGAGGTAGAATGACGTAATAAAATAGAGATATTTAGTATAATACAATTAGCAAACATAGTTAGTGTTGTTAGTTTTGACGGCATCGACTAAGGAATTTATTAGTGTTGTGGAAATAGGTGTTGGCTTAGAATTTATTGGAACATGTTTCATCCATTATAGATATATGTTTAGATAAACATGAGATTGAGATTCACATTTAATTCTAATCTAATTTTCCAAAAACCCCACCCCAAGAACAACCAGGCCGACCTGGAAAATGCCACCGAGGTGCTCTCCGGTTACCTAGAGCGGGATATCTCCCAGGACTCCTTGCAGGACATCAAACAGAAAGTACAAGATAAGTACAGGTCAGTGAAAGAAGACTAATATATCCTGTCTGCCAGTGTTGCATTTAGGTTGTTGGACCCCGACAAATGTTTTGTGTCTTTCCAGATACTGTGAGAGCAGGCGAAGAGTGCTGCTGCAGCATGTGCATGAAGGCTACGAGAAGGACCTGTGGGAATACATTGAAGATTGAGGACACTACCCATTGCAACAGACTCTTGAGTATCTAGACAAACTAGAGCGCTGATGCAAGTTAACAGGGCAGCACAGGCCTTCTATTGCCTCTCCTTTGGCAAACCAACCACTTTTGCATTGTCCTTGGATTTGTTTAACAAAATCTTCAAAGTAAATTCTATTTAAACAAAAGCTAGAGTAATAAAAACAAAATGTAATACAGTATTGTTAGCAAAAGAGTGGAGAAAGCAGAAAATCCATCTTAAACAAATTCATTCTTTTGGCTCTTATTGTAACACATCCCTGAACTGTATAATTTTTCTATGTTTTTTTTGCTTGTGAATCTTCTATGTTTTGATTTTGACTTTTGTTTTCCCATTCGTGTGCAAATGTTCTCAACACAGCTTTAATTGTCCCGGCCGTGTCTACAATATGTGAGGTCCCTGTCTGGGAGGCGGAGTTTTGATCGGCTGATTGCAACGGGCTAAAGAAGAAAAAAAAAAACATCTAAAGAACAAAACAAGAAGTCTGTATTTTTCATTTTGTACATAGTCCATATGCATGGAAGTTAAAGAGCAAGAGTGGCACGTGTTTGCATCATTTGAAATATTTATTCTTTTCCACGCTGAAAAAGGGTGTACTTTTGCCATTTAGGTTGAGTTTGTTTACTCCTTCCATAATGTGTGGGAGTGGAGGTCTTTGGCAATAAAGCATTCACCCTATCATCCCCAGTCTTAGCGTTGCATTTTATCAGTAACTTTAAATGGGGATTGATAGAAAGAAGTTCTTCTAGTTGCCACGTGAGCAAAAGACAAATGACTTGGCAAAAGTGCAAAAAGTTTAGAAATATGACAGAAAATGTTTTACTGTTCAAAGTTGAGGCAGAAAGTTCCGGCTCTGAGTTGCTCTAACCCATTTCCATACCCTCTTAGTTTAGTGATTATTTGCAAGAGCCGAACTGAGTGACATTCACTCCATTTCTTTTCCTCTTTCCCAACGCGGGTTGACGTAGCCCTCTTATAGTTCAGTTCAGTTTGCACCTTGGGGTATGAATGATGGTAATGGAATGTATTGACAGCACGGCTTTGCAGTGCTGAGGTCGGGCTGGATCGCTGTCAACGGCGACGGGCATTTGCATCACTCTTGCAGGGAATACTTAAATGGAATGGGGTCGATGGTGGCCATGCCTCATTGAAGAGAGCTCTGATCTTGCAGCGAGACAGATACTGCTTTGAACCAAGCTTCAAAGATGGACGTTAGGCAGATGATGAACGTAGGGCAGACATCTTAAGTTTGTTGGACTGTTTTACAGTGCCGTTATGCTTCCGCATTAAAGACTGCATCTTCCGCGCATGGATAGCGGAGGATTTAACATGGAAATAGCGGTGCCCCTCCAGGTTTTCCAGGTTCTTTTCAATATGGACGCTCCTCTGGTCGTCAAGCTCTCTGCTTGTAAATGCTCCTTCACGTCTCTGCGATATGGTAGTCTCCACGTGCTTGACTGGGGGAGACATGAATATACAGGCACTGATGCAAGGCAGAAGATGGCACCAAAGTGTCAGCTTTCATTTAAACACATCCTTTAATCCAGTTTCAGATCTTTCGGGAATTCGCTCCCACTTGCTTCTTATGTGTTCAAACTTATTATTTTATCCTAGAAAATGATAAAACTGTATTGTTTATTTGAATAAATGTCATGAGAAATCTTGTTTTTGGGAGTACTGCGTGAGTCATTAGAGTAGGTTTGGTTTCAATCGTATTTGGCCAAACATCATTGATGCACTGCTTGCTGTATTTTGCGTTGTAATATACTACAGACCTTTGCAGAGCTGTGTCTTCCAGAACTGTGGTGATAATTTGGGAACTTTCAAGTTAAGACAAACTGTTAGCTTTTATGCACCACTTTCACTTGGAGTTTGTATGATAAAGATCTGGTTGTTTGTATGATACTTTTAATTTTACCAGACCAATGATGCCGCAAGTTGGTTAACCGCTAGATGATAACAAAAGAGGGGCTATTATCTCTTTTAAGTTGTAGTGCAGGTAACACACCAGCTATTGCTGTGAATATTAGGCTAGTCTGATGTCCAGGACTCACTGGTTTCATTGTCTGACAGTAGTTCTTGAACATTTCAACCTAAAGTTTGAAATAACAGAAGCAGCTTCTCACATTAAATTGAGACCTAAAAGAAGAACTTTGAATAATACTTTTCTACATATCTTCTTTATGCTATCCAAAGTGTTTTACTTCCTCTTAGTGTAAAAATGTGGGAGAAATTAGTTGTCTGTTTTGGAGAAAATATTAAAATGCAAAATGTTGCAAACATTGTTCTTGCGTGGGTGGTTGTTTGATGACAGATGCTGTTTATTATGGCAACAGCCATCGTCCTTGAAACAAGTGATTTTCAACCATATCTTGGAATGATAGCTGAACACAAATGCAACAGAACAGCACTTCTTACAGTAAAGAAACCTTGGAACTCATTTATCTGCCACTAGATGGGGGCAAAAACACATTTTACTCTCGTGCTATTATTTCCCAAAGGAAGTGTCTAGAAAATGAACTTTTTTTTTTTTTTTTACAAGACTGCAAGATTAACTTGTGAAAACTTTTGTCCTGCATGATGGTTTGCGAAGACGATGTGAGAATTAATTTGCCGTTAAGTAATCCCATGAAACTCAGGTAAGTGAATTAAAAAAAAATCTTAAATGTATTTAAGACAAGCAAGACCTCAATATTTATTGAAGACAATCGTCAGACGTCATCAGGTAACGGACATGAGCAGCTCTGGAGCAGCTTAGAGAACTACAGTAATGCTTCGTCCTTCCTGTTACACACAAAGCACCAACCACATTCTTGGTAAAAACCCCTACAAACACAAAACTGGCACTCTGGAAAACTGTATACATGGCTGGCACTTAACGGTACAACCTTTCAAAATGTAAAAAAATAAAATAACAGCAGACTTTAATCGTGTGACGCTCAAATATGCCAAACTTGAGTTATTTACAGTTAAAGGTTTAAAAAAAACATGCAGTGTTTAATAGCTTTTTTTTTTTAGGAGGCTACGCTGTTGCAATTTTGTGACAAAACCAATTCAATATAATAAATCGTAGAAAATCCTTGAGTGAAAAAATACTACAGGATGCTGCAACTCAAGTCAGTCCCTTTCAAGTGACGGAACGTTTACCCAGACCGTAGGAAACTGCACTCTGATGTGACAAAACGGGGCACGCTGCCATTCATTTGCCGACACTAGTCTTCAATCTTGAGCCAGCCTTTTTCATAGTCAATCAGCAGTTCCAGGTAATACTTCCACTCTGGCTCGCTGTCATACCGGACCTCATAGACCGTCTTAAGAGGGTTGGAGTGGGCCTCGTGGACGCGCAGCACTTCCCCGCTGTACCATGCTTCTGATTTGTCATCTTCTTCGTACAGATGGCGAATCCTCTTGCCAACCAGGTCTGGGGAGTAGAGCTCCAAAGCCCTCTGAGCTCTCTGGACAGCCGAGCGCAGGACCCAGCGCCTCCTGCGCTCGGCGCTGTGACACGCGGCCAAGTAGGGACAGTATTTGATCTTCAAAAGCGATTTTTGTTTTCTTTTTGAAGAGCCGCTAAGGGCCCGTACAGTGCGAGGGCAGCTTCCTGTTCGCTGCCACCTGCGAGTAGTAGTTGGCGTCCTGTGAAGGTCCAGCTCGCTGCTGACTTTTCCGTCCTCGTTATCAGTCTGTGAAAGGGGCGGGTCAAGAAATGTCCTTGAACCTGAGATTTTTTGATAGTGGGCCTTTTTTCTGCCCAAACCTTCGCTAAACATCCTCCTCAATTTTAGAATCATGCCCGAACAATCGTTGGATCCAACCGCAGGTTTGATTGCTCCAGCAGACTGACTAACAGGACACGGACTGGATGTTTCCGGTTCTGGGTCATTGGGGAAAGGCGGAAGCTCATCAAAAGATAAAGGACATGTCCATGAATTGTCAGGAGATGTGCTGAGTGGACTCTTTGTTCCTTCAGACGGATGCTCATGCAGGTTTTTGCTTCTAACTGCATTCCGGACAACTACACTTACTGGATCCTCTGCCGTTTCCTCATCCGATAAACTGTTGTCCAGAAACATGCGCCTTGAACTGCTCTTCACTCTGCTCTTACTTCCGTTTATTGTAAAAATAGGCTGTGCTTCCTGGTCCCCGGCATGCGTCAGTGCATGCTTTTGTGGCGAGGCTGGTGAAGCAGAGACGTCGTACAATGCAGGACTACTGCTGATTGTCACCTCACAATAATCATATTTTGCTTGAGGTGAAAGATTGATCACATCTAATCCTGCAACACAGGGAATACAGCAGTTAGAAGATGTCAACATAAATAATAAAACATTGAACAAAAACTTGTGGCGCTGGCAAAATGCGAATTTCTTTTACACACGTGTAAATGAAGAATTTTTAATAAAAATCATATTAAACTTCATTAAGCTGTTCAAAAAATAGTTTCTGCAGCACAAGCTAGGAGGCACAAGATCCTGCACGTCCACAGGTTGAAAGCCATTGATCCCATAGTCCTTATTCAGTGCACAAGAACAATGAGAAAGTACTCTAGTAATATCAGTAGACATTATTGGGATAGCAGGATCCTCCACCACAAAACACCCTTTGAACAGAGAGAGCCGAAAGCTGGGAAGTAAGTCAGCTGCTGCAAAGAATCAGGGAAAAAGCAGCAGTTAGGAAAGAGAGAAAATAATAGAAGAGAAGTGGTCAGATTTCAAAGCCAAGTGCACTTGAACCATGTGACCTGCTAATATCAGCAGTGAAAGGAAGTGCAATTAAGCCCAATTCTGTTAGCAAATGCGTGTGAAAAGTACCATTACAGGCGCTGAAGGATCCCAAGTATATATATATATATATATATATATATTTAAAAAAAACTAATTTAATGAATAAGATATTGTGATATCATCCCCCTGCCCCATATGTGAATCTGCATATGCAGTAAATATGGGCTGTATATGCAGCCGCCATTGGCATATATTCTCTCATAATATTATTTATTCTTAAATTAAAAGTTATGCTTGCCTTCATATTTTTATTTTAGCTTTCATGAAACTAAAATGAGAAACTGAAAGTCCAAGTTATTTTAATACAGTTCTGAAAATCTCTAACGTTTAATTTTTCACCTTCAAATATATTTTGACATTGCAGGTTCTGTTCATCGGATATTTTCCAGGTATATTTTTTGTTCCTTCTGATCATGTTTTCCTCAAAGTATGAGGAAGTGACAACATGAGAAAAAAGGCAAAGGAACTTTCTCGGATATGTTTCCTTCATGCACCGTATTCATGTGACTGGGAGAATAACAAAGAAACCAACTGTCCTTGATGGTGTAGTTCAATGAGCCACGCATTTTTTACATTGTTGTACATTTTTGAGTTACGCACACATGCACGTAAACAAATGTGTGAAACCTTCAACCATCACCCTACATACTTTTCAGAATGAAATGAGAACCTCATTGAATTTTAGATGCAGATGAAATCTGCCCACAACCCTTTTATTTCAGATATTTATCTTTTGAAGCAATTTCAGCATTGTATTTTCACTTTTGCGCAGACAAACTCTGCACATTTTGTTGGACAATTCCTCTACAAAAAAAAAAGAATTATGAAACACTTTGACTTCAGGTGACCTCTCGTAACATCATTAGGTTCATTCATACTGCCAAACAGGTAGCCCAGCTCAACACCCTGCCCTCCTCCCACACTCGGCGACGACAACGCAATCATGCAACTGGGATTAGTCAATGAAAGGGTTAACACAGCTTTCCTGATTTGAGATCAGAAAAAAAGCAGGGACAACAAAAATAATTATACCTGGGATCTCTTTTGGACATCAGGTGAGGTTGATTCTGTGAAAAAATAAATGAATTTGATATTGAATATTTATAGATTGTTCATCTGTTAAAAAAGGGCCAGTAATGCAGAAATAGGATTACTAGGGGATACGGAGAAGACTGGATTAACTCCAGACCCAAGGTCTGGTCTTTGAATGGCTGTTTCTAGAAACATAGATTGTCAGTGTGCATAAAGAAAACTGTGCTGAATATCATAAACTGTATGAAATGAGAATATACGCCTCTTTTCAATCCATTTCATTATTACTGTATTGAGACTTTGTGCAAAAACAAATTGCTATACTTATGGATAACCCCTCAGTGCACTATTAAAAGGAGGCACCCAGTGTATATAGAACTCCACTCAAGACACATGGCCATTATTCATTGGGTTCCTGTTCACTTTGTGAATCCTTGTTTGCTTCAATGTTCATCAAAGAAGCAGCTGTATGTGAGCCACAATAGCCTAAACAGGATAAAAAGAGGTTTGCAACTAGCATTACTTCACTCACACTTACCCAGATGTCTGCACACACAGGTGTAATAGAAAATATTCAGCACGTCCGAATAGACGTCAGGCAGGTGTTTAAGGGACATCAGCCTCATGAGCCTGGAGGAGCACGCTCGCTTAGCAAGCTGGATGAGGATCTTCTCTTCAGACAGCGTGGTGGGCCGCAGCGCCACCTTGTGCTCCTGCAGGACCTGGTCGACGAAGCCGCCTTGGACCATCGGGAACATCATCTCCTTCACCACCAGCATGGGCAGGAAGACCGTCCGTGTCCGCATGACGTGCGGGAAAGGACAGCGCTCCTGAGCGGTGTACTCTGCCAACCTGGCGAGCAGCATGTGGAGCGCCGACTTGATCTCCTCGTCGATCCACGCCTCTCTGGCTTTCGCGCCCAACAAGCAGGACACCTTTTGAATCTTGGTGGATGCAGACGCTGGATCAGTCAGCCCGAGCAGAGACAACCAGGCTCTCAGCTTCTTCTCTGAGGAGGCCGACACAGACTTGGATATTAACTGCTGGAGGCACTGGTGCAACTCAAAGAAGTGCTTGCGCGCCGGCATTTGAGCGGCTTGTTTTGGTGTACATTCGGCTGTCGGCTGTGCGTCCGGCTTCTCCGAGGGCGGAGCAGGGCTAGAATGTGTTGGATGGAGAAAGAGTTTGTAAGTCGTAAGTTTAAGACACTGCGGAGGAATATTTTTGAAATTTTGCTTGGTTTTAGGTGGCCCGGGCGGCGTGACAGATTTGGGTTGCAGGTCACACCTCTGATCGCGCGAGGCGCCTGTGTCAGCCCGAGGCGATGAGTTGATTAGTTCAGTCGTTTCCTCATGCTCAGCCTTGTCTGGCGTTTCATTTTTAGGCGCTACAGAGTGTAAACTTTCATGTTCTTCCGGTTTGTATTTCTTTATCACCAACATGCGGTTTCCACTGGGTGAGACAGTCTCGTCGGGTTCCTTTTTGAACTCTGCTTTGCTGCAGCCTTTCAGGCTAACGGGGCTCTTCACAGAGACGTACGGGTCTGATGAATCTTTCTTTTCCACTTTAATATTTTCTGGCGTCGCCATTTCTACTTCGGGCTCCTCCGTCTTAGCATCCGTGCAGATTTCTGGCTCCTGCTTATCTTGATCTCGCCCTTTGACATCAGGCTGGATTTTGACTTGACAGTGCTCAGACGGCTGGACGGTCGTCTCACACATTCTCCTGGCAAATAGCATTGCAGAGGCCCGCATGTACGCTTGGTAAGGAGCCAGACTGAAGACACTGTTAATTACTGGCATGGGAGGAGAGGCCGTTGCCTTTGCTTCTTTTGCATTCTCCATTTCCAGCTTCTGCCTTTTCTTCACAAATTCCACTTCACATAAATCCTCTTCCGTTATCGTGATGGGCGAAGACGAGCGATAACGACTTCTCTTCGGACACCCTTCAGGAACTGCGGCGCTCGGACTAGACGTGGGACCAATGCGATATTCAGATGGCGCTGAAGCTGGAGAGCAAATGATTTTTCGGACACGTGAATTTTTACATAGAGTCATGTCCACTGGAGCCGAGTCCACACAGGGTGACGACGCCTGCTGTGCTTTTGGCGAAACGGGAATTGTTTTGGGCCGTTTTGAACTCCTCACTTCGGATTCAAAGGAGGAATAGTCCAGGTATCTGTCCGTGTTCAAAGCAGGAGATGGAAGAACAGGCTGGTCTACGTGAAGGTTGCTGAGCGGGGAGAACAATCTCTTCATCTCCACTATGGATGGGGAGATGCTCGATTGGCTTGTGCGTCTGGCTGGACTCACTTGCTCCACACGCAGGACCGGTAGATCGGAGCGTGCCGAGTGCTCGACATGCGGGATGTCGTTAGGTTTGTTCTCGTGCAGGCTTGTAGCAGAGCTTATGGGGTGATCCACGTATTGGCTGGATGGTGAAACATTTATGTAATTATAGTTCAAAATAGGCAATGCTTGTTGCGTGTTTATAGGCCGCCTGACTTGGCTTGCATTTAAATGAATCATTGGATATGCAAAACAGGGATAGCTAAAGCCCTGCTTTAAAGAATGACTCTGCAATGCTTCAGTACTCGCCAGTGGCAACGGGATTTCACCATGCAGGGAGTGAGGCACCATGTAATGCTCCCGAGGGTGTGCGACCGTGTGTTTAAGAAGAACAGGGACGTCTCTCTGCTTGCTGCCAGCATCTTTGCATGGTGCACTACTTTCTACGTCCACATCTGCTTGGGCGTAGTAAAACACTGGGTGCTGTGTTAGATGACCGTATTTGGACATGGGAGAATGTTCCTGATAAAACTCTGAGGCCATGTGCTCATACGTATGATGGGAGGGGTAGAAGCTAGGGTAGCCTCTGGAGGAATTCCGGGGGCTCTGCTCAGTTAAGGAGCCAAAGAGCGTGGGAGTCATGGTGCAGGGGTAACCGGCGTAGTTCTGCTCAATCAAAGTAGGCAAAGCCCTTGCTCTACCGGGGCTGTATGGCTCGACGGGGATCCTCTTCATTCGCTCTAGGCCGGGCTCAAACTGTAAACCACTCGGTTGCAGCAGGACATCTTGTGCATTCGTCTGGATGGGGGGTTTTTCACTGTAGTGGACACCCGATTTCATCCAATCATGCTCATACATGGTGGTTGGTGTCCGCTGAGAGCTTGGTTCCATATGGTACCGCGGCCCTATCACACAGCCCGGATGATCACAGCAGGGGTTATGACCGTAAACTGGTTTAGGAATGGCTAAATAAATAGAGTTACTGGACGAGGGCGATGCTCCGCCGACGCTCTTTTTTTGCTTTGCCACTGGAGGACTGGTGATCGCAGGACTTTTCTTGTATAACTTGAAGCCCTGCTTTTCTGGGGCACGACGCCGGGAGGAAGAATGAGAATGTCTTTGATCCGAACGACTGCTGTCTTTCCTGTCAATCGTGTGGTTTTCTCTCTCCATGCCAGAGAGCTGACTCACAGGAGATCTGCCATCCACCAGAGAAGCGTTGGAGTTGTCAGAAGGAGGGGTCAATCGCGTTCCGTCTCGTCCTCTCGGGTCACAAGTTAAATATGCGCCGTTGTAATGCAGCATCTGTTTACCCAGGTAATCAGACATGTTTTTTGGTTTTGATAGTCCTACAGATGCTATGGTGCCGTCAAATAATTGCATCTTGGATTGAAGTGCCGGGTTAATGAGGGTTTGCATCATCTGGTCGCTCATCACGTTGCAACGTTTTTATGGTGGTGTAATGATTTGGCTGCAGACCTGAGAATAAAACAAAACAACCACAATTAGACACAAATTCATTATTTCAAGTGTTTGTTCAAAAGGATCCAACTTTTAATAGACTGACACACACACGCAAAAAAAGTTACCATATTGGAAATTCGTCCTACGGCGGTTTTGGGTTACAATATACAAAGGTCTAGTGCTGCAGCCTCCAGCGTTACCAGTTACCCTGCTGATGGCCATGTGTGATTGGAGACAGTCTGCAATTCATAGCCAATTACTATAGTGTAATGTCCGAGTAACATTCAAGGCAGCATTCGGTCTCATGTCAGATGTGTGACTGATCACCGACACAAACAGGAGTTCAAGTTTTATCCTCCTTTCAAACCACAACCCATCACCTGATCCGACATGCCCTTTCCATCTTGGGTTCACGTTCTGAGACGTAACACACTACACTGCACTGTTAGCACAAGCCACAGCCACACCAAAGTTCCTCTTTCACAATGTTCTCCGATGACAGTCTGCAACAACTTCTCCTTTTCAATAAATCTGATGACTGATGTCGGTATTATAGTGGCATGTTTTTGTCCAACTATAAATATGTTTTTGTTTGAATCATAAATGGGTTTTCAATGTTAAAATTGAATATTTTTTCCAGACCTCATTCTGGATTAGATCCAGAAGACAATTTGCATGATAGTTCATATCGGACCGCTTTATGACTGATTTCTGGCAAGTGAATTGAATGCATATTTTATAAAAGATGGGATTTTTTTGGAAAAAGCCTCCATTATAAATGGGAAAATCCAGATTATTTTGTATCCAGACGGGCATCCGGATCGCTCTCAAATTTAATGGAAGCTAAATTAGACCAAAACCCATCTTCAGATTTATTTTCATCAAGATCCATCCAGCAGCTATTCCATAATCCTGCTAACAAACAGACAAACACGGTCAAAAACAGAACCTCCTTGGCGGAGGTAATTAAATATAGAATTCAGTTTATTATACACGAGAAGGAAAAGCAGCAAGTCCTCACAACTAACTTAGAATATAAATAGATAAATAGAATAAATAGTATTTAAATCTAATTCTATACATTCACAATAACACATGCTCAACACCTGATATCAGCATTTCCAACAGGCACTTGAAGGCAGCGCAATGCAATAATGTGCACACAGCACAACCTTGCCTGACACAAACATAAAGAATAGGAGAAGTCATCATCAAGGGGGAGTCATCAGTGCATGAATCAGAACCTGTCCTTCTGCCTAAGGCCATCAGGAATTCGGGTGAGCCGCAATTTTGTGTGCCAGGTCAGACATTCAGATCAGGGGACGGCCGTTGCGATGAAAAATATCAGATGTTTGCATCAAGGAAGGTAAAATAATTATTTCACCGGTTTAACACCATACATTCCATTCGTTGAGGAATAATTCATGAGCATCTTCCGGGTGAATTGCAGCCTATTGCAGTGCGATGCCGTTAAAAGGGGAGTGAACACACGTCTACAGAAGGGCTGCGGCCCCGTCTTGCGTTATGACTCATCTCCTGTATTTGTGTCATGCGGTTTTCTGCATTGTCCTAGTCCATTACATGTTTCACAGCTCGTGATGCTTTGTTTTAACATGAGCAGGCGGCAACCATCAGTAGTATTTTAGCAAAAGAAAAAGAAAGGCTCATGCAGTGTGGGGGTTGGTCACCACAGTCACATTAAAGACAGGAAGTGGAGAACTCTGGCACAACTTGCGATGAGTTGTTTGTTCAAGAGACTAACTCATCTACCACCCAGGCCTCCTCCTGACTTTCTTGCACACTCGAGTCACCTGATGTTTATTTCCTCTATATTTGCACCTAAAAAAGCACACGATAAAAGTGCAATGCCGGAGAAAGGGAATCAGGGACTTGCGAAATGCAAATCTTGTGTGTGGTAACGACTGTTTAAACGGCACTGAAAGAGCTCAATCCTCTGCCAACGCAGTTCCATTTCCTCGTTACCCTCGTACCTTCACAACGTGACTTCGATAGCGCGTAACCCCATACCTAGACATTTGGACTCACAATGATATCCCTTTGATAATTATTCAAGAAAAGTAAGCGCGACATTCTGCATCGCCAGATCCAGATCATGACTCGGGTCTAGAACACATCTGATCTCAAGGCGATGTCATCATGTACTAAACGTTTTGGGTATTATCCATGAAATTACACGGATCCAGATGATGATCTGGATCACCGATGAAATCCAATGGATTGGGTCCCTCATACCTCACCGAAAATAATCTGTTCATCCTAAATGTAAGAAATTCTGCTAACAGGCAAGACAAACAGCAAAAAAAAAAAAAAAAAAAAAAACAGAACTGTGGAGGTAATAATATGTGAAATGACATCAGACACTGGAATGTAGATCAGATATTAACAATGGCCAAGGGGGGGGGGGGGGGGGGGAGGATCATCACACCAACAGAGAGACTACCACACCTTCATAAGAACAGCGGGACAAACAGGTGTGCAACCAATTATTACGTCAAAACTAGACTGATGTGTGTCTTGTGGACAAAGTGTCCCAGATCAATAGGATCAATCATATCAAGAGGACATGTCCCGAACTAATGAGACCGTTGACCCAAATCAACTTCAGTGAATTATATCTTAACGCGCACGTCCTTTCAGTGGAATCTAACGTGCCCGTCAGGTCAAGTAAAGGTCAAAGAGGGGGGGGGGGGGACGCTCTTTCGGGTCAATTGCTCGGACTGATAACGCGGGCGCGCTCACGCGTGGAAACGGAAGACAGAATCTGCGCTGCTTTTTGAAGGCGTCTTATTGAGGCGCATAGATTCCTCTGTGTGTGTGCGCGCTTGCCTGTGCCAATCAAGTAGACGCAAAATCCAAAGAAAGCTGCGTGGAGTCATTTCCACACGGACTGTGGACGTGAGCCACGGTCAAAGCAAAGCCGCGGACGCGCGTGTGGAACGCACCGGGTTCAAATCCTTTCGGCGCACCGCTGTGACTTCAAGCCACAGTTCGGTGCGCTGTCAGGACGGACCCACGTGTCTGTCACGTCTGCAGCGTCCCGGATCCACGGAAGAGCAGCTCAAAGCGTGACTCCTTACCTCGCTGCTGCGGTAAAAGCTTCCCACGCAGACTCCATGAAACACAACTTCCAGCGAACCGCCTGAGAAAGAGCTCCGCTCCGCTGCGCTCGTCTGTGGACGCTGTCAGCCCCGGATGCGTCCGATCCCCCCCTCCCCGCAGATTACATGAAGTCAAAAAAGCGCGACGCGTCCCGCGTAAAGTCCACGCGGCTCTAGCAGCCAGGAGAGGTGAACAAACCGAAGAAAAGACAAAAGGGAGGAGGATAGTCTTTGATCCAAAGGCGGAGTCACACCCTCCGTGTATCCATGTCTGCGTTCGGAATATCAGCCTGCCCTCTTCTTCTTCTTTCTTCTTTTTTTTTTCAACTTCTCGCTTTTACTGGCTGTTTCCTGGTGGCCGGCTTCTGACACAGCCCCCCCCCCCCCGCTGCACCCCCTCAGAGTCCTCAAGACAACTTTGCAATTGCGCTATTGGCCTACTTCGCCTGATTCCTCCCTGGTCTCAGGAAAGATTTTTTTTTTTTTAAGCAAGCCATCATCAGAAATCAATATTATTTCTCTCAAGCACAATAAAATAAAAAACGTCTGAGAATCAATCCCTGACCTTCTAAAACAAAGTGAACAATTTATACACACAATGAAGCCAGTGGAGTTGGAGCGACCTCCGTATTGATATCTGCATGATGAAATTAAATATTCTGGGGAAGCAAAGCAAAGAGAAAGAGAAAGAGGTCGACTTTTAAAGCCTCGTGCAGCTTCGGTGCTGTGAAGTCACTGTATTTAAAAAAAAATAACAGCACAATACATCTCACAGGTAAATTTCCACAGTGTACGACGGCACCGTCAGGAGATCGGCATGTCATGGCCTCCCCTTGAAAGTAGTTAATGGTTGACCTTGCTTAGTCCAAGTTAAAATTGGGTCAGTCGTTGCCTCCGGCAGCCAAATGTAGAAGATCTAACAGTTTTTTCCAACCTAAATTCTTCCACTTGTTTGGTTTACACTGCGGATGATTTCATTTCATGTTGCACTTGCATCACGTCAGTCCCTCCCCACCTGTGAGTCAGAGTTTAATTTGCGCGTCCCATGGGCCTGTCAGTTTAGTCAAGCAAGTCGGTCTCTTCCATGTGTCCCCGAGGTGTCCCAGGTAAAGAGCCACTCACCAGGGGGGGGGGTTGACTGAGGAGAGACAGCAGGGACTTTTCCCCACGGCACGCTTTTGCGTCTTCACTATTTCCAGTTACCATGGCATCACAGCTTATGGCTAATTAACATAAATCATCAAGGGGTTACAGCGACACAAAACTTCAAACATCCACGGTGGAAAAGATGCAAGGTGAAAAATAGAGAAATTTGATTTGCACTTTCCTTTAATAATGCATCTGCAGCTTTTTTTAAATTTCCTGACAGCGCTGTTGAACTTTCCTCTCCGTGGAGTCTTCTTTTCAACATCCAACAGTCATGGGTGCGTAGTAATGAATAGCAAATATTTAACAGATATCTGGTGCCATTTTTAAGATAAACAAACATGCTAATCAAAAGTAGAAAACAGTCCTCCAGTTAACCAAAAAGGGAAGACTCATCCTCCCAAATATGAATATAAAGTCCAACTTTTTTATATATATATATATAATATCAAGCACTACTTTTCACTACTGCTTGTGGCTTATAAACCCCTGAGAGTCAATAAGGTGAGTTGTGGTGACACAGGAACGAGAGCATGGGATCTCTCGGGATGCATTATCTGATGAAATACGTTGGATGGTCCCCGAGGCCACAAACACAAAACACACAAGAAAAAAAGATGGCACGACTTCTCTTGGCTCCTGACTTTCATTCACTCAAACTGCTTACTCTTTTTGACAGAATTTAATCGAGAACATTTGCCCGAGGTACTTTTCCACCTGAAAGTGTTTCTTAAATGTCCCTTTTGATCACACACAACGCAGTGCCACAGATATCCCACGGTGTTTTGGGAGTGTGTCTGGTGTCCTTTCAAAAATGTCATATAAAATAAAATAACTATCTGGTTTGGCAACATACATGTCAACTTGTCATAGAAGGAATCTCACAGGCTTTACAGTGATTGATTTGTTCCACTTGAGTGTGTCCTATTGTTACTGTGTTTACTGCTAAGGTTACTGCTGCTCCTCCTGCGACAAGTCAGCAGCCGCTGAAAACAACAGTCTATTAAACAGTAACTGTACATATGCACAGCAAATATACAGCCACGCTCCGCCATATCTGATAGAAAATGACCCCCCTCCCCCACAGCCAAAAAAAACGGATTCAAATCCGCTGCCAAGTTGAAAGCATTCCTCCCGGCTGCATGCTCGAAACATGTCAAGTAGATTTATACAATTCTGTTAGCTGAGAAAACAGAGAGTCGGATCAATGGCAGGGTGAAAAATATTCCTCCTCAGCATGGAGAAATAAATGTTGAGACAAAGTCTAACAGCTGGTTAGACAAGATGCTGATCTATATTTGACAGACTAATATAATTAGGTTGGGTTAATACACACATACGAGGAAGTGTCTGAACAAATCTGAACAATCCCTCTGCCAAGGAGGTTTTGTTTTTAATGGGGGCTTTCTGTTTGTCTGTTTGTTAGCAGGATTAGGGAAAACCTGTTGAATGGATCTTGATGAAAAAAATCTGAAGATGGGTCTTGGTCTAACTTAGATCCCAAAAAAGTTTGACAGTGATCGGATACAAAAAGAATATCCTGATTTTCCCATTTACTTATAATGGAGACTTTTTCAAAACCAAAAATCACAGTCATAAAGGGTTCCGATATGAACTACCATGCAAAATGTCTTCTGGATAGGATCCAGAATGAGGTCAGGAAAAATATCTGACATTTTAACATTGAAATCCCCATTTATGGATTCAAAAATCAGTTAAAAATCCACATCAACTCTGATTCGCTGTTACATTTCATGGTTGGTGTATAAAGACACCAAGAACAATTTAGAACCTTTGATCCAACCGAATGAGCTGCTTGGCTGAGGTCTGCACTCTCTAAGTGTTTTTCTAGTTTGAGATTGTAATAATCCTAATTGGACACAGAAGATAACATAATTTACTATAAATTGGACACATATATTTTACATGGTCGCTGACAAATCAAAAGTGAGGAGCTTTGACAAGATTGAAATGTTCCCTTTGGTTAACATTACAATTATGAGCGAGTGTGAAGTACAACAACAGTAAAGAAAGACATGCTTAGTATAGTATGCGGATGAACATTCACACAACACCACATCCGAGTTCAGCCTGTCTGATTACATGATTTGTTGTGGGAACACTGTTTATTGCCGCAAGGTACGCCTTTGGGCTGCACACCCCTCCACGGAGCTCTCTCGGCCCGGCTGACACTCCTTTCTTCACAGAGTCTGATGAAATATTCCTCGAGCTGTTAACAGGAACACGCAGCAGCCAATGGCAGCGGGACAGGTCACAGCTTAAGGAAGGATGCGTCGTCTTTGTCGAGCCATTCACAAGGCTCCAAGTGCCGCAACCTCAACAGCACAAAAGTATCAATGCCCCCCCCCCTCTCTCAGTGCTTTTTGCAAACCAAATTTCCCTCATCTCCATTGGCTTTGGTGGGAACAGAGATAAACTAAGATAAACCTTATCTGAAGTGCATGGGAAAAAAGCATGCAGGCTGAATGAAGTGTCTACTATAAAATGCTTCACGTTACGAGGGAAGAAAAATCTTACCGTCTCAGAAACATATGTTTACTGTTTAATGTCAAAGAAACACAATCCACCGCTGACGCATGCGACTAGGAATACTTTAATGTTTTAAGAGTCGTGGTAAACAAGAAATGACACACTGTTCAGCTGAAAGATAAACTCTATACCAGCAGTTATGATTTCAATTGTTTTTATTAATAATAATCTTTTTTTTTGGAACTATGCTAAAACTATACTATAACATTACAGTGGAAACGTGCCTCGAATATGTCAAATCACACAGTTCACTTTCTTTTAGTTCTTTCTTTTTCACCAAGCAGACAGTTGTTAGTGTCTGATTCGAGTCAGGAACGTAAACAAAGCCCCGTCTGGTTCGGTTTGACATCGGATCATCCGTCTGCTGACAGAGTCCAGACGGATGCATTTCGCCTTGTTAGGAGCTGGAGGCTTTTTACAAAGATAAACATGTCGAACACCGTGCGACTCATGGAATTTATCACTATTGACCCTTGTGTGGTTGGTGCAGTAAAAAGAAATGTTGAAAGATACATCTACCTCTCCTCAGTAGTAAAACATTAGATACACGACTTTAAATAAAGCACTGGATAAATAAATAAAAGTAGACTGTATGTTCACAAAATAGACACTAGTAGTTTAAATAAATAAAGAAGACATTTCATTGCGTTACCTTTTGTGTGTGTGTATATATATATATATATGACAAAAGTTCTTCTAGACAAATAAGAGGAAACTACAGCACGATACTTCAGATGGTTTGAGCTATGTGGTGTCGTGCAGTAAAGCCAGTCTACCTTGTGTTTTGGTGACTAAAAAAACAACTATGAGAGTCGACTCTCAATTCAGAAGAATGGGCATTGTCCTGAAGCGGGAAACATTCCATTGTTGGCAAAATTTGAATAAAGGGTGGAACAAATTTCCCCCCCTCCCACATTCTACACTACAATATTGTATTGTTCATATTTTACATTTCGTGGAAGGAAGGAAGAACAACTTTGGCGTTAATCCAGATAAAAGGGTGAATACACTTGATTTTGTTTAAACCACTTTTAACATCTTAATCATTAACACCCAGGAGTCATTTTAAGAAGAAACATAAATATTTGACATTAATAAGCGAACTGGAAAGATGATTCGTAGAGGAGAAACTAAGCCCTGTAAAACAGGAAAAGCTGGTTCTTCTCTATGGACATATCAAAGTTGTAGGTGAACATTTTCATTGTGGGACAGGTGTTTTTGAGGAAACCTAATTTTTCTTTTACATCACACTTTTAAATTGATTTTGATAGGCATTTAACTATTAATAAAAAAAACAAAAACACAAACATTTGTTTTTCAATCCAAATCTTTAAACCTATTACCGGTACACTTGACACTGACAGAATTCATCCAAATACAACATTATCTGCACGTCTTCTGAGATGACTCATCGGGTTTCTGAAGATATTGTGCAACAACACTGACAATAGTCGATACCTCTGCCATGGCTCCTCTACCTGTAAATGAAAGAATTACAGAATTACTCACACTTGCTTCTCATGCTTATTCCTGCACACAATCAATATTCTCTTGTATGTGTCCAGGATTTGCCTAATGTGTCTTCAAAACAGCGAAACGTCCCTGTTGATTAGGCCCAATGGTGGAAAAAAACATCTAGATGAGTGGCCTCTGATGAAAGGCGTTTTACTTTACATACACGGCCTCTTCATGATTCACTGTGGTTGCCACAGGGCAGATAGAACTAGTTTTGTCCTCTAATTGCACCCTATCATAAGAACTGGCATGACTGGGCCAAAAAAACAAAAAAAACTCCCCAGTGTCAATGCTTCGATTGTGTGACCGGTTTGAAAGTTAAGCTATTTACCAAACTTGTTTGTACTGACTCTTCTCACATCATATGGGTGTGTCATATGCAAATGCCCCATTAAACTCATAGAAAGGTATTGTTTGTAATCTCTGAAAAATTGTTCCAGAATTTATTTTTTTTAAATGAAATGACCTTAATATGAGGTCATAAAAATGGACATTTATAGCTTTGTGCCAATGTTTCAAATTCAATGTACCGCAAGAACCTTAATTTACTTGACAGGACTCTCAGGTATTCATGTGAACAGAAATTCTAATTTACTTAATTTGACTATTTTATTTCAGGTGTACTTTATTTATTTAACCCACCTTCATCTCCACATACTAGCTTCTTGGCAACGCAGGGAATTTCTACATATCCAAACTCTACCAGCTTGGATACCTGCTGGGCTGTAATAGGATGCTGCCACATAGTTGTATTCATAGAAGGACAGAAGAGGAGGGGGCGACTGGTATTCCATGCTCTCACCACGCATGTCTGCCAATAATGGAAATGTTTTCACAGCTCTTAAATCATGAATAATATCGGCCAAAATGTTTTGTAAGTTATTATAGGTAATCTGATCATAAACTCATGTTCTCACCAGCAGATTATCACAAATTCCACTAGCAATCTTCCCAAGTGTGTTGGCATCAAGCGGGGCAATGACAAGTAGGTCTGCCCAGCGCCTTAGTTCAATATGCAGCACGGGGTCGCCTCTCGTTGTCCAAAGCTGGAAGAAAAACAAGCTGTTAGGCACACAACTAGTGAAATACTCACTTCCCTGCTACTCTTCCTTTTTTGATGAGGGTTGCTCAATCTTGTCTGCACCATAATTGTGCTTTAAGGTCTCAAGTTTCTGATGACCCCATCAACTGGATAGTAACAAAATAAATCATACCTATTCAGTAGTCAATATGTTGCTGTTTTATTGTAATTTCAATAGACCCGGTAACGGACAAAGCGGCCGGGAAGATGAATGAATGAATGAATGAATGAATGATTTGGGTCATAAACTGCAATCTCCAGGATGGATCTCCGGTGTGTAACTCACTCACTCAGCATTACACAGCATTCTCTCGCTAGAATATTATCCTCTTGCGCAATCAACCGGCTTATCAGAGGCACAAAGTATATCAAACTCAAGTAATAGCTAAAGCTAAAGATACTAGTTCGTAATGGCTGTGCTTGGACATTTAATACGTTACTCGTTACCTCCCACTCATCCTTGTCACTGTAGATTTTTGCTGAAACCTCTGCAGGATTATAGAAATGCTTGGCAGACTCTGTAGTGACAACTCGCACGTCCACCTAAAGCATATAAAAAGACTGTGACATCTACACATACTTATAAGATCACTTCTAAGCAATATGAATGTGAGGTTGAAGAGGTAGAATATATATATATATATATATATATAAAACAGGTCAGTTATAGCACACATCAGTGATATATTGATCCGTAGACAATGGTACACCATCGCCGCAACCATGTATGAAATGCTCCATTTGTTTTCTTCAATTACTGCTTCTGAAAATGACACTAAAGTAAACAGCTGCTAAACAGCTGCTAAACAGCTAAAGCATCACCTTGCAGTTCACGTAAATTCGGTTTTGCATGGGCTGCACTTCAAATATAATACTTATTTTTTATTTTATTACTAAACCTGCGATTAAAAGCAGAATAATTAAGCCACACTGGACAGACAGCAGCTCACCTCAGGAAACCGAAGGAGCTGTGACACCAGAAGGGGGAGTTTCAGGGCTGCAACACTTCCGGTCACGCCAAGAAGAATACAAAATGTCCCGCACGATTCCTGCAACTCAACACGAGAATCTCCATCGTCTTGTCTGCACGCTGACATCTCATCACCAGTATGAGTTGACCGGTTGTTGTTGTTGTTCGCGGGTATCGCGCGGCTTCCGTAAATATTCGTCATCAGCCAATGACAGGAAATCAAAGCCAACAGTTCCGTCTCACGGCTATGACGTCACACGCGCGTTGACAGAACATTCTGGGTATTTCGCTGCAGCCTCCTGTAGCTCGGATTGAAGTCAAGGCTTTTATTCGCTGTTTGTAGTTGTTGTTGTTTTTTTTTTTGTATATAAAAACAATGACGCTCACGCCTCTTGTTTACTGGGCTCAGCGCCACGAAGAAATATACCTGCGAGTGGATCTGACAGACGCTCAGGTGAGCTGATAGTGCCGGGTAACCGGTGTTAATTGCTCTCGCCTTTTAGTTTCGAAGAAGGGCGACTGCTGTCATTCTTCCAGGCCACAGCTTAAGTAAAGCAAATGAGGGTTGCAGGTTCTGTTTTCTGAGTTTCTGTTCCATTTGCTGGAGGCGTTTTTATCATAAAGGGTCAAACCTAAAACTTGTAGGTGATTGATCTCGCCAGATGAAGTCATATAGAGGGTAAACGGATTGAGCTTTTACTGCAACGTTTAACCATGAAGGAAGAGAAAGGTTTTCGTGACGGGTCATCAGGCTTAAAGTCCAAAATGCACTCGGCACTCAGCTCTTACGGGCCTATTGTGGGTGCCAGCGGTTTCAGAGCAGGCAGATGAACTACAATGCACTTAAACAATATAAATCATTGCATTCAGATGTTGCAGGTCCAGTCCACGTCATTTTAGCACCTTTTTATGGTGGTTGGTTATTTTAAGACGGCGGTCGTTTAGGATTAATTGGATAAAGCAATTTTGGCTATTTCTATTTTAAAAAATTTGGGTTTTAAGACTGAACACGCACAAACTCAGAAAAGCACGACCGTTTCATTAAGAACCTTCCCTACAGATGCACGGGCAATTCCATGAGCGAGGATGTTCTCAGATTGGCTAAACACGATTGAGTATTTGAGTGTGCATCATCATTGCAGCCTTAGCGCCTGTGGATTTTTAGGTGATTGATCTTTTCTTTAAAGGCTGCATTAGTGTCTCTTTAGTAATATTGTGCTCCTCTTTCCCCCCCCCCCCCCAGAATATTAACGTCCATGTAGATGAAAAAGTGCTTCACTTCAGAGGTGACAAATATTTCATGTTTTTTTGACTATATTGTTTGGAAAAGTGCACAGCTGTTGTTTTTTTAAACACCATATATGACATTTCTTTGTAGCACAGGGCCGTGGTGCCAAAGGTCAAAGTGAATATGAATTCAACTTGGAGTTTCTTTTGGCTGTAAAGCCTGAGGTATGTATTCGTTTGGAAAACCCGCCCAATGCGGTTTCTCTGTGGCGTGTGCCACTGGCTGCACTCAGTGACGCATGTGTTCAGGTAACCTTCAGGTCTACGCAGCGGCAGGTGAATATCACAGTGGGCAAAGAGGAGAGGGGCTGGTGGGAAAGACTATCAGCCCAGGAGCGCAAACCATTCTACCTGGCGCCGGACTTCGACCGCTGGCTGGATGAGTCGGATGCAGAGATAGAGATCCGGGAAAAGGTGAGATTAAAATCTTTCTGCATGTGGACCGTTTTCATCTAAAATCCTGTGTATTTGCCAAGTGTGTTTAGTCATATAATAATACTCAATACTGCAAAACATTAATATCCAAATATGTGAAATACAAGAGTTGTTTACATATTTTAATGATTTGTAATTTTTTTGGAAAGGAGGAAAAAAAGAACAGACTGAGGGCCTCAAGGCATGAAGAAGGTGAGTCAGGATGAATTTGCCTTTCTTTTAATTATAGCGGTACGCATGAACCACAGGGTCTGATTTCATTTCCTTGGATGTAATGCAACTTATTCTGTCGGCGTGGCCCATTAGTGAACAGAACACACGTCCAACTCTTATGATTGAACCGATTTCACCTTTGAAGGATCAACAACGAATAATCCTGTCATTTTGAGTGCTGCTGAAAACGTAACAAACTGTGTAAAAGTAAACGGTGAATTGTTATTAGATGCAGTGCATTTAATTTGACTCCTCCGTGCCGTGTCTGCCGACGATCCACGTGGAGACACGGATGTTTTTATCGGATGCCTCTTTGATTTCTTTTTCTTTCCAAAGTTTCAGGTTTTGTCACCCTGAAAAGCGGGTTTTTGTTTGTGTATAACCTGGTACAGTTTCTTGGCTTCTCTTGGATCTTTGCCAACCTGACTGTGCGGCTCTTCATATTTGGCCAAGGTGAGAAATATAGAGCCCGCGCTTCCTTTTTGTCTTTCCTTCATTGATTGAAAACCGAATAGCGCTCGTCATGTTTCGCACTGTTCCTTTTTTAGATTCTCTCTACAGCACATTTCGCACCACATCAGATGCGATGTTCTTCTGCCAGATCCTGGCAGTAGTAGAGGTCCTCAATGCTGCCTTTGGTCTTGTCCGGACAGGAGTCATTCCATCTCTTATACAGGTAGGTCATGCTTCATTTTTGATTTCCTGGTGTGCAGTGTTTTTTTTTGAACAATGCGTGATTGAATACAACAGATGAGGTGCTAATATATTTTAGTATCAACGCTCTACTGATTGAAGTATTTGTGGATTTTCTTTCCTATTAGGTGGTTGGAAGGAATTTTATCCTCTTCATCATCTTTGGCAGTTTGGAGGAAATGCACAGCCAACCAGTCGTGTTCTTCGTTTTCTATCTGTGGAGTGCCATTGAGATATTTAGGTGAGTGGTTTCGGTGAACTGCCAGGTCCGGACGCAAGCTTCTGCACTAAATGGGAGGGTGGCCAGAAGCGTCTGCTAGAGTTTGTCTCCAATACAAAGCGATGCATCGATGCTGAATATAATTGCTAGATGGTAATACCGTAACTACATCGAGGTCAGAATGCTATGCGCTGTTGCTGGTGAAAGCTTGTGTAGGTCACTACAAGCTAACGTTGACTTTACTCCTGAAACTGAAATGATGCTGTCATTTCAGGTATCCGTTTTACATGCTGGGCTGTCTCAATGCGGAGTGGAACATTCTTACATGGCTACGGTACACGGTCTGGATACCATTATACCCGCTGGGTGTGATAGCTGAAGGTGAGCTGGTTGACTGTCAGATTTAGTGCTTATTCTTCACACACAATCATTAAATCTAATGACATCTCCCGTTCTCACGTAGCTGTCGCCGTGATACAATCCATTTCCATTTTTGACAAGACCAAACTCTTCAGCATTCCTCTACCCAAAGCCTTCGGTACCGCCGTCAGTTTTTCCTACTTCCTGTACGTTTATCTAATTCTCATGTGTCTGGGTAAGTTTATAGATTAAACACATATCAGTTTGTAATTAACTGTACTTAACTCATCAAATGGAATGCTCCAACCCTCTGGTTATTGCTCCCCTGCAGGACTTTTCATCAACTTTCGTCATCTTTACGTGCAGAGGAAGAGGCGTTTCCGTACCAAGAAGAGGAAAACCAACTGAAATTCAGATGAAATATTTTTTCTGTCTGCCTTATTTCATAAGCATTTCCTTTAGTCAATTCAGGTCCACTCACGGAAATCTTTAACAAAAGCATCCTGAAGATACCTTTAATCTGTGTTAACGTTTACTGGCGATTAAGTTGGCATGTCTGTATTTTGTATATGGTTCAAGTCAATTGTCAGACTGACTTTTTCTTTTTAATAATTGTACTGTAATCTGTATGAATTATGATTATCATTCCAGATTTTAAACCGTCCCACAGGGATTCCTATCTGATACTTATTACATAGGATTTAAAGATGTCGACTCTACAAGAACCAGCATTGATGAATGTTTTTCTAATTTCCTTTATTACAACAGCCCCTTGAATTTCATGTCATTTCCTAGGTTTCCTGTAAATTATTTGACAATAGATCACATTTGAATTTTGATCAATTTGAGAAAGAGGCCCAACAAAGGAAACTGTAAAAATATATATAAACACGCAAACAATTTACAAACATCTTATTATGGATGTTATGTTTAGCTTCAGAAAGAGTGCAGGTTCCTAAAGTAGCACATTTTAGTTCTTCAGCACAGCTGCCATCCCCACCGGCAAAAACGTCTATTTTCTAATCAGTTTTTACAAAATGAGATGTAGCTCAGCTTGAAAAATCAGTGTGCATGGGAACAATGTTGTGATCAAAAGCGGTATACTGGGAGTCTCCATTGCTGGCTTGTTTGAGTTGCTTTGCTGCGTGCGAGAGCTGGAAAGCAGCATCAGGATGGGCAGAATCAGGGAGCAGGGTGCACTCCCTTTCCAGCAGATCAGACACTCCCCTCAGAAGTTCCCAGAAACCGAAGGCCAAAGCAGCCTTTCTAAGACGGTTCAGCTCCTGACAGATTTAAAGACAAAACAGATATTTAAAATGTGAACCTTGTCTCAGTTCAGGGTAATTTTCCGCTCGATTTACCTTGTAGAAGGTTTGAGTTTTATCTGGCAGTTTCCTTGCATTCCTCAGAATCTTCTGCACATCAGTCTGTAGAATGACAAATATCTCGAGTTAGAAATGACTGAAAATGATGAAAATAAAGCTTACTGTTGGGTACCGGTGGTTTTGATGCACTTTATTGAAATCCCTTTAAACTTAAACAATGGCTGCTAGTATTCCTGAGGTCTGAACACACCAGTAGAATGACTCAGAGGGCATACCTCCAGAAATAATACAGAAAAAGTTGAATCTTTAAGTTTCGAAGTATTTCAATGAGTGCCCTATAAAGGGTTAAACTTTCTGGAACTGTATCAAAGTCGGCGTCGCCGGCCCTGGAGCCGTCTTTCCAACAAGTTTAATTTAGTCGTTTTTGTGTACTGGTAATTCGGTCGACACGCGAACAAACATGGAAACACAATGTACCTGCAGTCCACTAGCCTTGATCCAAACCGTAACATTCTGGGCGTAGCTTCGTTTGACTGCAGGCTGCACAGGGAAGGGACTCTTATTGTCATCCTCTCCGTAGGGATTTTCAGCAGCCTCTGAAGGACCAGAAATCAAATCAAAGGATTCCAGTGTTGTAATAAAACTAAATTATTCGCCGTTTGATCTGTACATGCAGAGAGAGAGAGAGGCCTTTGCTTTGCAGGAATTAAATCAGGCATGCGTCTTAACTGGCATCAAATGTTTTTCAATCCCTTAAAATTATGTTTGAAAAGAGTGAAGACAATGCAAAGACTAAATGAGTGAAATGTTACCTGATATCGGTCCCAAATGAGAGATCTTGCCCAGCCAAGGCAGAGGCCCGGGACCAGGCTCAAACACAGACATCATCAGGTTGGATTTCTTCTTGCTGTCAGCTTGGGAGTACAACATGCCGTACCACTCCGGTCTGGAAAAGAAATCGAGCTCAATTTAAGCTATTTATTTTGTTTCAACTAATAATCAGTACTGAACTGGGTTCAACTGTGTTAACTGGAAACCATTTCCTAGCGTCTCACCCAAACTGGACAAGAGCCACCATGCCCTCAACTTTAAGACTGCCGTGCAGAAGAACACAAAAATTTGGACATTTGCCTGCCACCTGACTGGCAGAGGGTTCATCCTCGAGCTCATCCGTCGCTCCTGGGCCAACGTCATCCATCTCTGAAATGAAGACAGAACACGCTCATAATCTGGCAGGTGGCATACCAGGATCTCATGTTATTTTTTAAACATATTTGCACCGAAAATAATGTATAATGAAAACCGGTATACATTTTACAGCTGCTCTGTACAGGTGATCCTCTATGAAAGGTTACATTTCTTAAAAGCATCAAGCAAACACTAACCTTTGTTTACTGCAATAGGCAGTACTAAGTGTCTGGATATAACAGGAGGACTTGAAATGTCAGCAATTTCAATGAAGCCAACAAGTTCCAAATCTGGAAGACAGAAACTGTGTTAAAGAAACCAGCTAAATGTAATTCTATATTGTGAGTGAAGTCAGCTGGGTACCTGAACCGACTGTTCTGGGTATGGGCTCCACCTCCTCGTCAATCACCACAGGTTCAGGTCGAGGGAACACCTGAACATCTGAGGACATGTTCCCACAATGAAGTACAGCATGGAGGGTACAGTATGCGTGATCAATCAGCCTCCTAAGGACAAACAAAGACACACCAGCCAGGTCTCTTAAGAAATATATCAAAATGAAAAGCTGTTTTTATTCCCTCAGTGAGAATCATACCCAAACATGCTCTGTACGTTCTTCATACAAAGCGGTCCCTCCACAGTGAAGATTTGTCCATCACCTCCACTGAGTCGAAGGAGCGCCTCCAAGTTGTCCATGGCATCAGTTATCTGTAACTGCAAACACACAAAAGATGGAGTTGTTTTTGCTGCAGCTGCTAAATTAAATGAAAGCGCTAGCAAGACATTAGCTCCAATTTTTACAATATATCACGAGATGCATGACATGTGCTCATTTTCTTCCAAAATTAACAACAAATAATAAAAAAAAAAAGACAGCCTGTATGATTCATAGTCTACAAGACTCACCGGAATATTAAGTATAACAGCCTTGTGGCTAAAAATAAAACGTGTGGAATAACAGGCTCACGATTTCAGTATTCAGGACAACATTTAATAAATCACACATCAACTGTTGAAATTACCTCTTCTGCATTAGCTACACACATGATGAATAACTTGCAAGGGAAAGGGAAAGGGAGTGGAAATTTCTTGTCATCGCCGCGTTGCTTCAGAGTTTGCAGGGAGTGACGTAAAGAGCCTTTTCCAATCCCGAGAGATCCATCAGTAACCAGCACCATCTATTGGGGAAAGAAAAGAGGTGCATAAGCACAATCTAACAATAAACGGGCACTGTCGGCGATTTGGGCCAGAACTCACCGGGCCTCAGAGTGTTCCCTTAAATCCAGGAACGGCACAAGACAAAAGTGTCAAATTTGTTGAAAAGACGGAATGAAATGAAGCATCCACTCTGCAGAGGGTTGCCTTAGACCGCACCATGCAAAGAACCCTGGAACCCGTTTATGCTAAACCGTTAGCATTTTTTCTGGGACACTCTCAGATAATACATAAGAACCTTGACACATTCCTTTTAAAACAGCGAGTGGTTTCAGCCAGCTGGCATAAACATTCTGACTCACAGACGCAGATATTTGTCAGCCGGACTTGAGGTGGCTGAATAACATGACAGCAGCTTTAAACGTATATAATAGGACACAACTGAGTACTGCAATAGAGGGATATACAATAGAGACAGTTAAACTGGGTGCACAGTTTAGTTACATAGTCTATATCTTAGCAGCTTCTTCATGAATATACGGCTACAGTCTATAATCGTCTCTATGACTGAGCAATCCTCACAACTATTTGGCTAAATTGATTACCGGAATATGATTTAGAAAATATCTTAGCAGCACAGATAGCTGAATTACAAAGTGAACACATTAAGCAAGCACATAACATTAATTTAGAGGCCTGATAATAAGGTATAATGGTCTGAAGTTACCTGACAAGGACAGGCACTGCCCCACTCCTGCTGAAACACATTACTAACTGCTTGAAGAGCTGATTCCATGCAGGTCTTGTCATAGTCTTCCAGGTTGCTCAGAGCCTCCTGCACAAAGAAATACAATCATTATCTTATCAGAAGCTGTTCTCCAACACCATGCTCCTTTTCTTATAAGTCAAACTCGGCTATGATCCAGTCAGGATAGACACACGTTACCTGTAATGCATTGTAATCTCTGGTGAAAGGAACTAAAAGGTCCCAAATAGAAGAAAACGACATGAGCGTCGTGAACTCCAAGCGGTAGTTTACAGCCATGTGTTCAAACAACATGTTGAGTCCGTGGACAGCCAGGTTCTTCCTCTGATAATCCTCATTGCCATCCAGCAAAACTGGCCGCGTCATGGACAGAGACGCGTCCATTAGCACCACAGTAGGCATGGCTCACTGTTTAAATCGGTCCCCAAATTTTACGACAGACTGAGAGTTCCCTGCAATGTGGTCTACCTGAGGAAAGATAAGGACACATAAACGTCACATGACTCGAAACAGAGCCAATTCACGGTTAAATAGCGCATCTTCCGCTTTCATGGAGCCGATGCTGAAACAATTGTTTTTTTTTTAAATATCTTATTAGATACATACTTTGATGTTAGCGTCGAATTTCTGAATATTGTGTTGGGATTAATCAAACCACGGCCAGAAAAATGTTAAAGGGATACAAACATGTCACAACAGAGACGTGTGAGCTAATGTTGGCTAGTTGCTCAGCTAAATAATGCTAGCATTCTGCGAAATAATGCAAACATCGAACGACAGAGACGTCGTGGATATAATTCAACAAATGCGAGGATAAAATGAATCATCTTATAATAAATAAGTTAACAGTTCGGGATAATAATTACCTTCCATTAAACGTTTCGCTAGCGCATACAGTGGTGGTGTTGTAGTGCAACACTACTTTCGTCCGGGTAGGAACAGCAGGCTTTACAATAATAGTTCCGTGCATTGGTTAAAGCCCTGCTTCACAACGTTCCAGACCCACTCTGTCGAATGATCGCTGCTCAACCCTTTCACTGTGTTTAATGACAAGCAGAAGTTTTTGTGTAAAATTGCTAATAAACAGACTGACGACCATATAAAATATAAAAGAATCGGCGCCGTGGAGGTGACAACGTAACTATTAATGAATATTCCCCACCTCCATAAAATTGAACAATTTGTAGGAATTCTTATAAATTTATTTCCAGGTGAACGTGCTTTTTTTTCTTTTCCATTTCAGTCATTTTTTTTTCTTTGTCATTAAATTCATATCACTATGGTAGGCTCATGATCAGGTGAGACTGAGACAACGCACTGATAATCCTCTTAGAAGACTTCAGGTATTAGGTATTATGCTGATCCATTGCGACGACTTGTCCTCTGTCCTTCATTATCCTTTGGCTACAGTAGTTTGGACTATAGGTTGTGCTACAATTCCCAGCTGTGGAAAACTACTTTTAGATATTTTTGCTCACCTGATTATCTTTTTGAGGTAAATCTCCACTTACTTACGCAGTTTTTGTTTGTATTGTTGTTCTGCTTTTACGTTGTCTTTGTCTGACCCTTATTTTCTTCCTGCTGTCATAGACCACCGGCGTGTAAAGAATTTAGTCATAATAGCTTCATAATAGTTACAGATGATTAATGATGAGTTTCAGGCACTGAATAGTTCAATCATATGCCAATCATGTGTGGAAACTACTGTGTTAATGTCATTGTATCTCTGATCCATGCTGATATTTACAGCAAGCCGGGTTTTCAAGAGTTGAAGATGTGACATGAATGACGCCACTGAAGTTTTGGATTTTGCCTCCTCGTGGTATGTCGGGAAGACATCTGGAGTCCTTCTCTACCGAAGTCCATTGATGCAGCTTGATTCTCCACAGCGAGCAGCAACACGGCTTTACAGGAAAATGCATTGTACAAGAAGGAAGCGCCTTCAGCTGAGCAGGGTGCTGTTCCTCCTCTCTGGGGTTCTTCTCTGTACTCTCTACCAGCTGGCCATCAGTGCCAGACTGAACAAGCCTCTGTCGATGCCTCAGATTGGAGACGATTTTGGAGAAGGTTCAACAGAGGGTGTCGAGGAGGCTACGGTCGAGACTCCGGGGCTGGAGGAGCCTTTCACTGCAGCACATGAATTAGAGCCCACGGATCAAACCACGCCACAAATGCACGTGGAACATCATACAGATAGAACTACAGATTTTAAAGAACCCACGACCCCTGAACCTCCATCACCAAATACAAACCGGACTGTTGTACACTGCATATATGTGGCTCCTGGCCCTCCGCGGGAGACACCCACACCAGCTCCTGCGCCTCCTGGAACCGCCGTCACTCCAGCGTCTCCTGGAGAAGCTCCACATGTTAAGGGTGAATACCCAGAAGATTTATTTTCTATTGACGAGCGCAGACGAGGCTGGGTGATCCTGCACGTTATTGGAATGATGTACATGTTCATATCGCTTGCAATCGTGTGTGATGAGTACTTTGTTCCTGTGCTGGGGGTGATCACAAAAAAGCTGGCCATCTCTGACGATGTGGCAGGAGCCACCTTCATGGCTGCAGGAGGTTCTGCTCCTGAGCTTTTCACCTCCTTGATAGGAGTCTTCATTGCCCACTCCAATGTCGGCATTGGCACTATTGTTGGCTCAGCGGTTTTCAACATCTTGTTTGTGATTGGAATGTGTGCTTTGTTTTCACGGGAGATGCTTCATCTCACCTGGTGGCCGCTTTTCAGAGACGTGTCCTTCTACATCGTCGACCTCATATTGCTTATCATCTTCTTCTTGGACAACGTGATAATGTGGTGGGAGAGCATGGTGCTGGTGACTGGTTACACTCTCTATGTGGTCTTCATGAAGTTCAACGTGCAATTGGAACAGGCCTTCAAGATCCAGCTCCAAAAACACCAGAACATCGTCAAAGTTATCGCTCTGGAGGAACCAGAGAAGGTAAGCACGTCTGTGGAAGAAGGTTCATCTCAAAAAGGGTTATTTCTTTTCCAAATTAACACAGTAAGGAACCAGTTATTTTATTTATTTATTTTTCTTTTCTTTTCCAATTGTGGGCTGAACATTAAAAGATAGTTCTAAAGTTTAGGCATGGGAATGAGAACACAGTCATTAAGCTTTAAAGAGCAACATGCAGTTGATGCAAAAGTATCCTCTTGATGGCACATTGCTTTTATTCTGACATTATTTACTGCCACAAGTTTTTTTATTCCATTCTGTTTAATCCTTTTAACGCTGCAATAACAGCGTTACATTCACTCCGTAAAACAAATGCATTTATCAGCGCATTCAAATGTGACACTCTCAAGAGCTGCCGGGAGTGCAATATGCAAAACAGCAACGCCATTGTCTAAACTTATTGTAGCTTTCAATCACGTATTGACCATCAGGCCATAATAAAATGAAGTAAGTTGGGTTTATATTTACCAGGGAATGATTATCACTGAAAACAAACATTTATGCATGCAGACAAATGTGAAAGATGAAGAGGAGGGACCTCCAGCTACAGAGGACAAAAATCTGTTAAAGGTAAAAAAAGAAAAAAGAAAAGAATCAACCAACTAATCAGCTTCAAATGGAAACACACCTAAAGCACCTCCAACGAGCCTCACTTTGGGGGCTTGAACATGTAAATGAACAGCGATGGGACTCATCGTCACCTCAGTCATCTCTCTCCACAGCCGAAGCCTTCCCTTCAAGGAGGGGGAAGTTCAGCTTCTTTACACAACAGTACCATGAGAAACACCATCTTCCAACTTATGATCCACACACTAGACCCTCTGGGACAGGGTAAGTACCATATCGCCATGGCGATTCCCCTAATGGCTGACAACAGTCTCTTTAAACCGCTCTTACTTTGAGCGTGGCTGCTGCAGCCTTCTCACAGTGAATGGATTAGTAGGGTGTGATGAACAAATGAATGCAGCTCTAAGTCCAGTTTGATGCTAACTAGATAAATATGCTCCTCCGTCTATGGATGGATCCATCTGAAGCCCAAGAGTGGAAAATCTTTAGACGCACAAAACCAAAAAGGTATTTCAGATCTCTTGATCATTAAATAATTCAAGACAATATCTTCTTATGAGAGACATAATAGTAATTGTCTACACTTTATAACAATCTTTTTCTCACTTGCTGACAAACTTAAACATGTCTTTGTCTATATCAACCACTGCAGTTCACTTTAGATGATTGTTTTGAATGCGAGAAACATCAGATCTACAGAAGCAGCCTTGTATTCTTTCCTAAAGACAACATTCGTCCACTGGAAGGAGCATATTACTATTCCTAATAGACAAAACCTGATGGGATTCGTGGGCAGTTTAATGGGTTTTCTTTATTCTACTGCGGATGCATTTTTTTTTTTTGCTTTAACCTCCATTCTACTGTTAATCTGTAAAATAACTGGCATGACTCAGCAATTCAAGTTTATTTCTGTTTCTTTGATTGCTCGTAGGGAAATTTAAGGATAAGGCTGAGACTCTGAATAATGTGGCCAGACGGACAGCAGACGACAAAACTCAGGACAAAAGTGAAGGTAAAATGGACAGTGATGCGACGGCCATGCTGAAAGCTGCTCATCATTGGTTATATTATATTATGTAATATAACTTTACTGCGGCCAATGACAATTTCTTTTATGTGGGTGCGAAATATGCATCGGGTAAAAACACAAGGAACATATTGAATTGTGTAGGGGCAAAGCACAATAAAAATAACAACCTGTTTACCGGTCAGTCATGTAAGCCCTGAGAACATATTCGCCGCTTTTTCTCCATATGATCAGGCACACCGTCTTATTAAATAACAGCCAGCTATGTGAGGTAAAAGCATGAGGGGAAACACACGATTTTGGGGATTCCCTTTTGCAGATGGTGGTGAAAAAACGGAGCATCCCAAAGACCAGGAAGCTGCTCCAGCATCAGACAATAAGACGGAGCAGCCAGATGACAAGAAGGTACTCTCCAACCACGTCCTGGTGGTTTTCAAAAAGCCCAGAAGTGAATCTCTGATTCCTGTTTATGTAAGAGTCAATGAACGGCGACACAAGCTTAAGTAAATGGCCTCTATAGGCTTCTCTGATGTTTGTTTTTTACTTTATTTGCCGACTTTTATACATTGCGATGTCTTTCCGAAACTATTCAGGAGGACGTGTCTGCAGGAGAGTACGGATCAGGAGGTTCGGGAGACTCCGGAAGTGATGACAATGAAAGCGACGAAGACAGTGATGAGTCCAGTGAAGATGATGAGGAGGAGGAGGAAGAAGAGGAGGAAGAGGATGAACCTCTGTCTTTAGAGTGGCCTGACACACAACGTAAACAAGCCACCTACCTGTTCCTGCTGCCCATAATCTTCCCTCTGTGGCTGACAGTTCCAGACGTCCGCAACCAGGTGAAGACCAGGGCGCGTTTCGGAGGTCAGATTTTGGATGAAATGTTTTGCTTTCACATTCCCACCTTGCCTCACAGAAATCGAGACGATTCTTTGCGGTCACCTTCCTGGGCTCTATTATGTGGATTGCCGTCTTCTCCTACCTCATGGTGTGGTGGGCCCATCAGGTCAGATACGGCAGCAACAGATGAGTGGCTTTGTGATTCTGTCATAAAACACAGATATCTAGATATCAGAGGACTTTTAAACGTGTGTCCTCATCTGGTCATGTTTTAATGTATTTTTTTTCCCTTTCACAGCTGTCCACTCTGAACTCCATTTTGTCTTTGTAGGTGGGTGAGACCATCGGCATCTCAGAGGAGATAATGGGCCTGACCATCCTGGCTGCAGGGACGTCCATCCCTGACCTCATTACCAGCGTGATTGTGGCTCGTAAAGGCCTGGGGGACATGGCAGTGTCCAGCTCTGTGGGCAGTAACATCTTTGACATCACAGTGGGGTGAGCTCAGAGCCTGAAAATAATGAGGCTGGGTTGGATTCACGTGTCTCATTTTCTTTCCTTCCTGCTTTGTCTCTTGACTTTAAAAGTCTTCCAGTCCCGTGGCTCTTGTACTCAGTCATGCACGGAATGGCTCCAGTCACCGTCAGCAGCAACGGGCTCTTCTGCGCCATCGTGCTGCTCTTCATCATGCTCCTCTTGTTCATCATCTCTATTGCGTCGTGTAAGTGGAAGATGAATAAGGCGCTGGGCTTCACCATGTTCCTGCTCTACTTTATCTTCCTGGTGCTTAGCGTGATGCTGGAGGATCGGATCATTGTCTGTCCTGTTTCCATATGAGCATACGGATGGAGGCCTTCTTGACTGTGGGCATTACCTTCACTTGTGAGGTGAAACGGTACTGTTGACCCATGCACGGGCGGCTCTCGTGAGCATGGGTAGGAAGATCTGTGGAAACTGTGCAGAAAGCTACTGTAGTTGCTCTGCATTGCTGTCAGCAACATTTCCAATAGAAGATGTTAAGTATGAATTTTTAGCAGTAATAACAGCTTTTACATACATTTATTAGTATTCTTTTTTTTTTTTTTTACATGTGACTAGTGGAAGCAGAGCTACCTAAAATAGGTGACAAATGAACACTAACAGGATTATTACACTGTTTTTACTGTTTATAAAAGAGCATTTACTGTATGTCAGTTGGAATTATGGAAATGTTCACACTGGAGAGGTTTCTGAATGTGAAGTTAGACCAAATACAAGCACTCACTTGCAACAATATCTTTGCATTAATCATGAAGAACCTGACCTGACTTGAACGCTCCTCTTTTATGCAAATCAGCTTTTTACCAAAAAAGTAACTCAAAACCTCCGTAGAATAAATGCGTTTATTCATCAATGAAATCAGCCGGTAAGATCCAGCCAGGAAAGAATTTCTACATATTTATATCGTACAAATTAGTATATGTGTTACAAATGATAAATAATACTTCATAAACATTGTTTGTATTGACAAATTCTGTAAACAGCATGTAGACATCAAATGTTTTGGTCATCAGCGTTCTTTTAGTCAGAACTCACACGGTGATTCAAACCGTGCGAGGCCGCCGTGTGGTCCGTGCACGGGGCCTCGTTTGAGACGCAAGCGATTGTGGTGAAGTCCAGTGTTCAGCTCTGGAGCTGCATCACAGCCAGGCAGGGTTTTGTCAGAAGTGCAAAACTACATTAATATGATGAACCAACACACTCATTTTTGGTGATTTTGAGCTGCTGATCTCACATAAACCTTTAGATGTGTCATATGTTAGTGCAAAGATACTTACCATGAGTTCAATAAGTTTTAAAAGGTTGTTTTATGTTCTGCTTCAACAGTGTACTATCATCCAAATGCCTAAAATGGACACTGTACAGTGAAGACCAAATGAAAAGTAAAATAAGAGATAATTACATTTTTATAGATTCACTGGTAATAATTTCTTTATAAAAAAGATGTGTTGCTTAAACAGAAAAAGGTTTATATTCCTTTTTTATTTTTTTTGCTTTTAACTTGATTGTTCACAATCCTCGTGGTCCCAGATAACAGATCAATTATTCAATCCATGTATTAAAAAGGTATTGCTTAAAAAAAAACAATAAATAAATCACACACTGGTACACTGTAAAAAATAAAATAAAACATCAAATAAACACTGTGCGCATACATTAGCTTACTACACCTATTGTGATAGTGAAATATTGTGTTGCAGAATAATTTTTTGTTGCCATCAACGTCAGTGTATTGAGTGTACAGCAGTGTACTGCTCGTTCTATAAGAGGATGTCTCTGTGTTGTGAACTGTGTGTAATGGAAATATTGCAGTATGTCCTGCAGCGGTCAACTAAAAAGTCCTTTAAACACACTGTGCTGGTCACAGCGTTACGTAAATCAGAATGAATGGGAAAAGATCACCTTGCCAAAGTGCTTTGTTAAAACACGAGGGACTTACTATACACGCACGCAACAGGGTCACCAGGACCACTTTTGAATTTTGACTACATGATTGTACGTTTACTTTGACATACTCACTCACAGCTGTAACATAAAAAAATTAAATCATAAAATTTACACTAACTCTACAAATACTCTGTTGCAGTTATACTGAAAATCCAATTAATTTTCTAAATATTTACAGACGCAAGGCCTTTCACTGCACCGCTCCAACAGTATACATGAAACTTGTGGCAGTCGCTTTACACAGAGTGTAATTTCCCCCCTTGTGCTGAAGAACTCTGTCTCCAGTCAAGTGAGCTGATCCTGAGTCAAAGGAGAAGTCCAGAACAGTAGAACCACTGCACCAACGAATGTGGTTGAAGGAACCGTGACGGTAGCAGAGAAGTTCACAGACTGGGCTCCCCGAAGGTTTTCCTGCACTCCATGACCCCTGCTCCCGGGGGCCGGTCACAGTTGTGCGTCAGTTTAACCTGGTTGGGGCTGAGGCGATCATATGCCAGCTTGTACTCCCGGTCAAAAGCATCTGCAGTGAGACAATAGCTCATTAAGATTGTGGACTAAGCATGACACTGCAATCAAGCTTGCCTTACATTAACTGTATGTTATATTAAGATCTAGATTCTGAGTCTGGATAAGGAACCGCCATGCGTGTGGCTTTGTGAGGCCGTACGTGGTGTTGTGTTGCATGCTATCAGTATATTAAGATGGAGATGTCGATGTTTTGGAGGTAGGTCTTATATATGTTTATTTAATTGTTAATCACGTCAGTTTTGCTTGTTTAAAGGCAAGAATTTGAAAATGTGCACAAAATATTTTTCCATTTATTTCTTAGTTTAGCTTGCTAGCAGGTAATAATTTGCTAATGATCACAAAATGATATTTTCAGTCACAATTGTCTTAGTTAGTTTAGCAAGACCTTGCTGACAGTCTGAGACTTCATAGTTTAGTTTGTTGGAATGTAAAACATATTTAAATTGACACTAAACACAAGGTGTGTAGGAAGCTGGCAACTGGTCCCGACCATATACAGGGAAAATGACATAACAATCTATTCTGATATTTATGTCTGGGCCAAAGTGGGGGGACAAACCAACCAGAAAGCTGCCATAAACAGAAAACTATTGAACTTACTGATATTTATGTTGTTCTTCCCCAAAGCCACTAGAGCGAGGAACAGTAAATCTCGGTACAGACTCCTTTTGGAAAGAAAAAGGGAAAACAGTTACCCCTTTCATTCCCGTCCCGTTTGACCCACGGCTTCACGCAAAGACCTTGATCTGCTCACCGCTGCCGTTTGAAGCCCAGCTCTGGGCCCAGAAGCTGGATGATCTGGCTCATGGGCTGACGGACATCACTCTTCTTAATGCTCCTCACAAAACCTTGCAGCAGCTCCACAGTGAAGAGCTGGCCTTCCTCACAAAGCCCAGAGCGAACAAGAGAGTTTGCACCTGGCGAGAACGAGAGATGCTTATTCATCCCCATCCTTCAAAAGCAACTCTGAAAGCATTCAGAAGTACAACACGACTAAAAGGAATCCTGAACAGACCAATGCACGGTTTTCTGGCTCATTTACATGCATTATGAAATTTTCATGTAAATAAGATGACCTTGACAAAAAGCAACTTTAAAGTACTTTTACCATTTGAAACACATCTCCCTCTGTCAATAACTCACAGTGCGTGTTCCACAGGACATAGCAGGGTTGAACTTTGTCTTGGTGCAACGTCAGGTTGTCCCACATAATCCTCACGAGCACCAGTTTACTGTCCTCAGACGTAATGCTTGGAGTCTGCAAGAGGCAAAGCAGGCAGGAATAGTCCCTTATGGTTTATCTACAAAATGTATTCAGGTTGAAATTTGCTAAAAATGGAAAAATGACCCCCCCCCCCACACACACACACACACTCATAGTAAGTGGAACACTGTCTTTGTCTGGCACAGAGATATCTGGCTCATAATAACTCCATCAATTCATAATGTCTGCTTTAAAGATTTTTAGTTGTAGTATGACTTAAACGAACATGTTAATTAGTAATTGCATTTGTTAGTTCCTTTGGACAGAACCAGGAAGCTGCTGATGAAGGTAGATTCACACAGATATGGGAATGTTATCCACATTATCACCTATAAAAAATAAAGTCACTAGGCATATTTCCCATTGTCTATTTATTGTCTTTGAGAGCACATTGGTATGATGACAGCTTCCTGGTCAATCAGCCGATTTGCACACAACTGTATTTGCTGTAGCTTTACCTGGTCTCCGTGGCTACAGCGATTGGAGGCCAGGATAAGAGCCGGCAGGTTACTTGGCAGCTCCAGTCTCCTGAAGTACCAAACCAGGTTCCAGAAGATGATGGGGTGTTGGTCAACAACGCTTGGGGAGGAGATGGCCTGGGTCCCTTCATTTACCAGCAGGCTTTCCAGTTCCTTCCACAGAACCAGAGGGCTCAGGTAGGGCACAGTCACTGGAGCCGGGGAGCCTGATGCAGCACCCCCACTGCTCTCCCACTTTAGAGGGGGTGCTGCAGATTCCTGATCTGCACAGGCTGCTTCAGATGTTTTGGTATTGAGTGATGAGGACCCGTCTCCCTTTACAATGGCATCACATTCTTTGGCAGACCTGGGGAAAGTAGAAAGGAGCTCCAGTGATAAGGTCTTGATTCGGGTATGTGAGGAAAGAGCCTATAAACACAAGAAATCGATGGCAATATCGATAGGTGCACGTGCCTTCAACATGCTGTATTTGTTCTGTGTACCTGCTCTTTGGTCTCAGGTCTTTGATTTCCACATTGAGGAAAGGGAGGAAGGCTGTGCCACAGAATGGACACGTGCTGTTGAGGTTGGAATCGTTGGCTGTCCAACCTGCCATGATCTCTTCGTCGTACACCAGACACTCGCACGTCTTGCAGAGCGAACAGCTGGACATCAGCACCTATGACACAAACCAGTGCAGGATGAAGCCAGGTCCTCTCTGCCCTGCGCATACCAGAGCCCAAACTGACGCACTCCTTTCTTTGATCCCATTCCAAGAGACATGTTGGAGATTAGAAACTCTCCTAAATCATCCTCTCCCTTGGAGTTCCAGAGAGGACTGTGACAATTATCCCATTATATAAACCACACTTTGCTTTAATTACAAAAGGTACTTTCCGCAGGGCTGCACCAGGAAGACGATCAATCATTCAGTTTATTGCTGCAGACTGAACTCTGCAAGCAGAACAGGTCGGACGACACCAAAGACGACTGCAGCAGTGATAACCCTCAGTCCACCTTGCATTCTTTACCTTCATAAATTCATTTGTGGCTGCCAGTGAGTTGCCAGTACATTGAACAGTTTTCTACTCGACTCAAATATAGAATTTACCAACTTCAGGCCAATTTCTGTCCCAACTGGTTTGTTAACCTGCATGTCTATAAATGTGACGTGACTCTTATTAGTCCATCTTATATCGGGACCGAGATGAGGCGACATCGAAGTTAAGCCAGACACTTTTCTCAGCCCTCCAGGGTCAAGCCAATACCTCTGACAAACCCTCATCTGTTCTTTAGTTGCACGGCTTTTGCCGTTTGTGCGGTTTTGATTCTTCACCCCAACAAACACGTAACTGGTTAACCTTCGAGTTGCAATGTATTAAATGCTGAAGTTCCTGTTTAATTCTCTTCTCTGTGCTCGTTACTTTCATTCTATTGTATTTTTCTAAAATCCGATCCTTATTCCTGAGTTTCTGCTGGCAGTAACTCAGATCTTTCTCACCATTATTGTTTTTTCATAATATCAAGCATCCAAGTCTTGACTTGTCAGTTTTTGACAAATCCATAAGGCCACCAAGCTCTCTGAATTCTGACCAGGATTATTTACACCAGGATAAATTTAGGATAAAATGCAACGCTCAACCGTGATGAAGATAAGCGCCTGTTTTCACATGAGTCACTTACCTCTATGGAGTAACTGGGAGACGGTTGAAAACGGATGCTGTCGGACGTGGAATCTGAGGTGTGATGAGTTTTAGAGGGAAATGCCAAACCACCTGGATAATGATGGAAGATTCTAAAGTTACAACTGGGTAAAAAAAAAAAAAGCAAAGAATGGCAATGGAAAAAAGCATCACCCTGGCCGTCGAACCCAAAATCAGTCCATTTTTTATTTTTATTTTACAGTGCAGGTATAAAGAATCTAGATTTTACATTGCAGTGCATGGGCGTAAGCATGCGAGTGTGAATGTGGGGCCGGTAGCTAAATGCAGAGACGCCTACACACTGAATTGGCCCTCATGACTGCTGGCCTATTTTAACGCTGAGCAACACCTGACTCTCTCAGTCAGGTGTACTCGTGTGCCAAATTTAGACCATGCTCTGCTGGGAACAAATAATGCTGCAGTTAGGACAGCAGTTCTTCAAGCATAACGATTTCATACTAGAGATGCTTTCACGAATGTGCCATTTGTCTAAAGCAAAGAATTGACATTGTAAGAGCACCAATCGCTCGACTACTGTGCCACAATATGGACCGTAAAGACCGATTAAAGGATGAACAACAAACCAGAGAAGGAGTTGTGTCTGAACACTCTGTTGGGAGTGCTGGGGCTTTCTAAGTTGGTGTGGCCCACAACCGGGCTCCTCCTGAGTCGGGACATGCTGCTGTGCTGGGGGGAGGTGAAGCCATCTGGTTCCAGACAGAAGTCGTTGTCAAGCAGCGAAGAGCAGTCTGCCTCTCCCGAGGTCACTGAAGATACACTAACCTGGTCACAGTTTGATTCCTGCAGGAAGGGAGGGAGAAAAAAAAATATTGTTATGGGGACAATTCAATTGGGAATGCTGGGGAAGAAATGTTGCACCAGAAACCTGTGTTAATGAAGTCTGGGAGGACAGGCGGGAGTAGAGGCGGCTGGCTTTCACAGCCACGCCCTTTCCGGCTGATATGACACTGCTCTTAAAGATGTCCAACGTTGGAGTGAACAGTGAGTCCATTGAGAATGATGATGTGGAGGCAGTCGGTGAGGAGGGTGACACCAAGGAGGAAGGCCTCGCCCTATCTTTGTTGCAGACACCCAGAGGAAGCGACGGTGACGGTCTCAGCCTCTCCTTGGATCGGGCAGGCAGAGGGGGGTGCGCATTGGAGCTGAGTAGGGTGGAGGTCTGTGGTGAGGTTTGAGGAGATGAGGCGGAGCGAAACGACGGGCTCGAGGGGTTCTCTTGTTCCACACCGGGTCCATGGCTACTTTGAGGGCCGTTGACGTTATTCATGTACATCTCGATCTCTTCGGCGAGGTTGCGGCGGACTGCGGATGCACAACTCTTCTTCTCATTATACTCTTGGGCTGTATCTGCCGTCATCAGCGACAAGGGATCAAATCCTATCTCGATGTCCGTTCGTCTCACAGGCCCAGCACTGCAGCTAACACTTCTCTCCACCTGAGGTCTCTGTTCATCAGTCCCTGCCTCCTCTTCTTCCACTCCATGCAATCGGCTGCTGGCTGGGTGATGCTGCTTTGTCGAGCCTAGGTAAGGGACAGGGATCCGCAGATTTCCTTGCCCACCAGGCAAATCCAGCGATCTTGGCCTCTCCGTTTTAGGAAGAATTCCACACAGGCTAGAGTCATTGGATGCACCGGAATCCAGCCTGTTGCCTATGGTGAAAACATGTACAAGTCATTCGTGTGAATTTTGCATGCTGTCATTATGGAGTCCTAAATTCTTCATAAATAAAACTTACCTGCAGTGACACTTGTAGATTTGCTTCTTGTGGGTGAGATGATGCTAATTGAAATGTCAGTTTCAGGGGCTGGAAATGAAATTAAACCATATTGTTGAGACGCGTCTTGACAGTAAATAAAAAAAAATCTCATAAAGTATTAACATTTAATCTTGGAAATGCCACAGCAAAGGATTAATTTGATTGCACCCATCAAAAAACACAGATTTTGCTGTTTATGCAGCGTAAAACAATTGCAGTGCGGTAGAGAACAGAAGAACTGGAGGCTGTGTGGTTCCTTAACTGACAGTAATTGCACTTGAAATATTGCTTTCTTGTATTTTACCACCCACAGTAAAATCAAGCACTGATGAACTGGTGAAACGTGACACCATTTAGTGCAGAATATTGATCAGGAAAGCGGTGGCAGCAATTGCATTATGCAGAGCATGTTTTTATGTGCAACAAAATTCAAGACAAATGGTGTCGTGCAAAAGATCCTCTGGTTATAAAACACATTCTTCAATCAACAAAATGTGTTTAAAAAAAATAATTAATTAACAGATAAAGTGTATAAAACAACAAATTGCTGGATGAAGACATTTCGCCCACTACAAAGTGATGCCTTAGCTTTTAATGAGAGGATATTCATGAGGCTGCCAGGAAACAGTGATTTACGCCTGCAAAAAGATACCAGAGTGGCAAATCTTAGATATCAAGGCTAATCCATAACTCACATGACCGCCTCTGTCCTTTGTCTCCCAACACTGATGTGTGGTCACCCTCTCTTCCACACATCCTCTCATCCTCTTTAGACAGTGAATCGTAACCTTGATCCGACTGCCCACCTGAAAAAGACAAGAAGTTCTTTTTATATATACAATACACCGGTATATATAAAAAACAAAAAAAATGGGACACATTTTGTTTTTCACTCTGCTTAGTTTCCTTTCTCAAAAAGAGCTGAGCAGATCAAAAAGCAACTATTTAGTCTCCACGGATACATCATAAGAGGCAACTGATCTGACAGTTTCTCTTCAATAGAGCACGGCGACTTCCTTAAAGTTTGCAGCGCACAACACTCCAAGAATAGAAAACCATGAAGCAAGACAGGGGTAGAGTCTTTGAAAGCCTGCAATGTATTCACAAGGTCAAACTACAAAGCTCATATTCTGTGATGCATTCTACACCGTCAGAATTCCTGTTTTTAATCAGCTATTCCCACTGAGGGAAAAGAGGAGTGAGCCGAGTTGTGAGCCAGATTCCACTTCATGATGTTAGCATAAGAATTTAAGTCTGATGACAGACCAGTGTAAGCCCTTTATCTACAGGACATTAGCCATAATTTAAGGTAAGCGAACCAAGAACTAACAAACTGTCACTTGATTATGGTATTTATAGGATATTATATTGTGCAGATCAACTGTTTTGACACTTTTTTATTCTTGGAATTAACAGTATCCGTGACCCGTGAGGCGGGCGACTCGATTGCAATTGTCTCTTCGATACTAAAAGACGGATGGATGGATGGATGGATGATTTGGTTTTCATGTAATTCACAATAAGCCGACTAGGCCGAGAGCAATGGTGTCAATTCCTTTTTGAATACAGTGACATTTAAAGCAGGGAAATACAAAACAGATGTATGAGTCATGTGATTTTGCCACTTGAAGCTAGTAAATCAAATGTTGACTTGATTTTTCCACGAGACAAGCTGAGAAATGAGGAGCTAGACAAGAGCAACACAATAAAGAGGTGAAATAGAAGAAAAAGAGCCGCAGCTCCTCACCTGTACTGAATCCATCATCACTGGAGTCCATTTTCGTGAAGTCAGTGTCGATGGAGGTGCGCTCAGCGGAGTCATTAACGCTGTCCAAGCTGCCGTGACTGACTGTGTCAAGATCACTGCAGTCTGTAGAGGGAGAAAACAGGAAGGGGAGAGGGTAAAAGAAATGAGAGCTGGTCTAAGAGCACAACTCAAACACTCAGTGATCCATGCCGGGATCATCATCATCCTCCGTAAACATGCATCATCTTTATGCATCTGTATGCCACAGTGCTTAAAGATAATAAAGAGTTAACGCATTATTAGTCAAATGACAATACAATGAGGGGTGAATTATTCACACATTAATTCACCAAAGAATTTTTCACCGGGGGATAATGCCGCTCAATATAATCACTTTTCTGCACTCACAATTGATCTATTTTGTGAAGTGAATGAAATCTCAATGAATGCACAACAATAAAATGACAACATGCTGATTAAAACCCAACACAAATAATCTCAGAACAGAAACGACCGTCTCACTGGGCGATTGTGAAAATGACGGGGCCGACATCAAGAAGCTCCCGTACGCTGTGGCTGCCGGGGAAGAAAACCTCTTCACTGTTTAATTAATGTCATTTAAGAAATGTGGGTTGAGAACAACATGAGCTGGAGGAGTCTGGCATTGGCAAAATCTTATCCCAGAAAGAAGCCTTGAAGAAACGGCTGCTCCCACTGGATCTCACTCGTTAACATCCTCGCTGATTAAGAACCAGGGGAAGTAAGAATTAAATTACCCTCCAATTTCAGTCTTCTGAATTTAAACATTTTCAAATGTTCAAAACCACATAATCCCAAGTAGAGGAGGAGGAGTGCACGATATATCGAGTTACTACTGAACATTAGGCATTGTCAGCTCCAGACTATATGGGACATCAATCTGGAATTTTATAGACAAATTAAAAAAAACATTTTTTCATTTCTTATTTCTGTAATCTTGTTGACAAGATAAAAAAAACTACTTGATACCACTAGAAACTGTGTCGGCATTCTCACCTGAAAGCTGAGGATCTCTGGGCAGGGCCGGTTGCTTCCTCCCCGCTTGCTTGAAGTGGAGCACGCCTCTGATCACGTTCCTCAGCTTCACCCACAAGAAGTAGCCTCCTCTGGTGGTGGAGGGCCATGTGCTCTCCAACACCGCCTGAAGCGGCAGGCATGAAAACGAGATTTCAATCACACGGGATGGTTGTCACTTCTCTTCGCCTGCACGCATGCATGCATGCGTGCGAGATACACACCTTATTGTAGTACCCATAGGTGATGGCATTGGGGTGCACTCCTGCTTTCTTCATCTCAAACAAAACCCTGACCGCCAGGACTGGCTGGCTGTACTGTCCACACAGTTGGAGCAACACACGGTAACACACCTAGCATGACGAAACATGTGGACTTAATACAGAAGATCCTACAGTGCAACTCATGCCAACAAAATGTGCACAACTAAATATGCATACAACCGTGTGGCTGTCTCATATCACCTCGTCTGGAGCCTGCAGCTTCTTGTCCTGCATCATCCTCAGCACATCGTAAGCTGTACGCAGCGCTCGCACTTTAGAGTGGCAGCTCCCCACAAACCCCGGGAGGCAGATGAACCACAGGCCGAAGCAGTGGCGCAGCAGACACTTGGACCACATCTGGGGCATTGACGAATAGGTTTTGGCCATCCTCTGAGCCGATTTGATCTCCTGATGAGGAAAAAAAAAAAAAAGGATCACATTCAGAGATAATTCCCCAAAGTCCTTTGACAAATATATTTGCATCACTTTCATCTCGGGGAATAGAAGGGGATCTATTTTTAATCTCATCTCTTGAACAATAAATCTGTATAATAAATAATAAATATCATTCAGCTCTAAACCTGGATATCGACTGGAGTCTATTTTGTTCTGCTGACCTGCTTGGAGCGTCTAAAGATGGCTGGAGGACTAGCCGGACTGCTGTGGCGAGAGGCCACGTCCGCTGACGGAGGATTCGATGCATGCAGTGGCTCCAGGAGCTCAGCATTCAACACTGGGAACCCAGAGTAGCTGCAGAAAGACACGTACCAACTCAGACACCCTGACATCATTCCCGCTGAGGCGCCGAGAAAAATGCACAATACTTTTGCTATGAAATCCTAGAAGTTTTAATGCTGACGTCCATAAACAGCGTGCCCTAGATAGAACTAAAGCACTAACATCACACAGACACACTATGCAAGCTGCATTGCATCTGTGAGAAGCGCTCTATATAAGGCCAAGTAGAAAGAAGAACCAGCCCTTCTTGTTTAGAGACAAATCAACGCTGTGGCACCTGTAGCACTGAGGATGCTCCTCCCCCTGCGGCAGCGGCGGCAGCTCCGGAGGGTTGACGTAGACCGTGTGCTCACTGCGGTGGGATTCATCCAGCTCTATTAGTCTGCTTTCCTCTGGCCTTTCAATGTCCATCTAGTGTTCAAGAGAAAATACACATTTGTCACTGCTCTATGGTTCAACTTGCTGCTATAAACATGCATCCAAAAAGGCAGTAGAGCCGCCTGGAGGCTCGAGAACCCCCCGACACCATATGAGACCTTCAGATTCAATCCCACATGAGGGTCATTGAGGACAAACAGATGTCGGTTAACGCGTCCGTCTGCATCAAAATGATCTCAGGGGCACTGCAAAGACACAGAGCTGATCCTGAGATTCCTCAAAGGCGGAATTAACCCAGGATGCAGTGGCCTAGACAAAAAGAATGCCGTGTTGTTCCGGGGGGACAAAGCCACGAACGCGCACCGTCTCAGCAGCGACGCTTGAGAATGAAGTGACACGTTTCCCTCCGCTCAGGACTGAAGGACTGATTTGGTGCATGGGGTGAAGTGTGCAGCAGAAATCTCCATTGTGTGTGCAGCTCTTTATTTGGGTCGCATGACAAGCGCACATGTCCTGCATAGGAGAAAATCCCAACTGTAAGCGGTCTAAGACATTGTTAAAAACCACTTGGCTCATCTGAATCGATTAACTGCTCATCTCAAATGCGTGCTCCGGGAAACCTTTGCTATCGAGGCGGCGGCTGAAGAGCTCCGCGGCGCCGGCCTCAGCCAGCTAAGTGGATGATTCAGTCGACTGACTCTCGCTGACCTAGTTGTCCTCTCTTTGATTGTGCTCAGCGTTTCTCCACTGGTTGCCCTTCCTCTTACACCCGAGCGGCCTTTCTCAATCGTGCACTTGCAGTCAACTTCAGCAGAACGCTCCCACTTCTCAATAATGACCGCAATGACCACTCATACAGGAGCTTCAACCGCTCAAGCAGGATGCAACTGTGTTTTCCTGGTTGCACAAGCATGCAAGCACAGAGGGTTTGTTTCCCCGAGGAGGATGTTTTGCCTTTGTGTGTGTGTGTGTGTGTGGTTACAACACATGTTTAGGCAGATTGTGTTAATAAAGTTGCAACATCCCCAAATGATTCACACTCTGACTGAAAATGAGCAGGAGACTTTCACATCTGATCCAATTCAAACATCTAAATATATACTTTGGTAAATTTATGTTTAACGATTAAGGATAATTGTCTCTGTTGCCCAAAATATTTCTTCATAAAGACTTTAGAATCAGGCCAGTGAACCTATACAAAAGTAAAATGTGCTGACAACAAAACTTTGATTCATTTATGAATCTGATACCCCTGGAAAGGGACGACGGGGACTATCACATGAGCTCTAGTGGCTTACCTTGCCTCCTCTCGTGAAGAGCTAAGCAGGAACCATGGAGACCAAACAGAGCAGCAGAAAAGGAAAAAGGGAGAAAATCAGAAAGGAAGAGAACAAGAAGGGACATGAGGCTCAAGGGAGATGTTGGCGTCTTAATTCGTGTGCATCTTCAAATTAACCAAAGACGCCTATGAGACATCTTATTTGGAAGGACAGCGTACGATGAATATTTTCTCTAAAGGCCTCTGTTTTAATTTAATCCTCATCTTCAAGTGGATGGAGCTGGACAAACTATTTGCGACCATTTGTTCCTGCATGTCAGAACGATGCAGCTTTTTTGTGATAAAGAAAATCCATGTTAGAGATTTGGCTGCAAACCTCACCTTATCAACACACTCGTCAAAGAAAGCCAGGCTGGCGTCCTTATCGCTGACAAACGAGCACTCCTCGATGAACCGGATGAACATTTGAGTCTTGATCATGAGGGAGTAAAACCTCTGGTGGGAGCGATCTCGGCTTTTCAGGAAGCCTGTAAAGCACGTTATGCAAACGCCAGCGTGACACAATGTGGGCATTAATTAACATCAGATTACAGAACATTCTCTTATCAAGCAGTGTCAGAATGCAGACAGCGGCAACATTTACAGGAAATGAATGAACACTGCGGATTTACGAGTTGTTCTCCAACTGCTCCGGTTGCGTAAGAGGCCACAGATGTGTGCGTCATTAATCATTGCAGCTTCTTGAACTCTTCATCCGAGCCTAGTTTCCATTGGTGCTTGAGCTAAATCACATCGAGTCATTACAGCAGCGATTCAGGCCAAACCTTTCAGCAGCAGCAAACATCCAGACGAGGCGGCATCTACTTGGAAGCATGTTTTTGTGCATACACATAGTACACATAGCAGAGTGACGTTTACCTTGGAGGTCAAAGAGGGAGCTGGCGTCTGTGGTCTTCTCGGAGGGCGCTTGGGTGATGGGCAAAAGGTAGGAGCGGTAGCCTCGGAGGACGGCTGCCATGAAACGCAGGAAGGCCTCCTGGATCTCCAGCTCCAGAGTGTGGAGGCTCTTCCCGCCACTGAGCTCATTGTCAGTTATCGTGTGTTCCATCTGCACGTCTTCACGGTTCAGCTGACCACCTGACACAGAATAAGCACATGAACAACTTGGAAACAAATATATTGAAAAGAAATGGGAACTAGAAAAGCAGTCGGAGAGCGCAGACCTCCGCCAAGCAGCTCATTCCCCTCATAATTAGATTTACACCATCCACATGTTGAATCTGGATCATCATCAAAAAGTTCTAAATTGTTCTTGGTATCTTTATACACCAACCATGAAAAGTAAACGTGAATCAGAGTTGATGTGTATTTTTAACAGATTTTTGAATCTGTAAATGGAGTTTTCAATGTTAAAATGTAATACTTTTTCTGACCTCATTCTTGATCCAATCCAGATGAGACTCTACTCTATGTGATTGTGTCAAATTCCATAAACATTGATGAATAATCAACCAAGATATTGAGAAACAAATTTTGAAGCTCCATTGACTGCAATGTAAACAAAAATTTCAAATTGAAAAAATGTCATCAAGATCCATCCATAAATTTTTGAGTTAAATTACCTTACTAACAGACAGACAAACAACAAACCAACAGCGGTGATTACATAACCCCCGCCTCGGCGGAGGCGATGATGACAATAAATATTGGGATTAGAAAATCTCCACTGACTGGATGTAAAGCTGCATTGTTAGCGTGAATTAGAATATGCATTAAAACAAAGATGAAATATGCATGCAAGGATTACATTTTCCATCTTTCAGTTTCACTGGATGAAATTAGGCAAACTGGCATTACCTTAAATCATTTTATGTTAGAAAATGTACTGTGTCAGCAGGAAACACTAAAGCTTCTTTCTGGACTGAAATTATTTTGCAACCAACACAGGAGAGGAAACCTGACAGAAGAGGCACATATTTTATCTTTACTGCAGACGGACAATAATAGACCGTGAAATAATCTGCATTTTTGCATGCTATAATTTGACTTAAATGCCAGAAGCGGTTCAGGAATTTGCAGGAAATCTAAGTTAAATGTCGACACGGCAGTTTAAGACAAGTGCAACCATCTAAGGAGCTTTCCTATAAATGTTTTTGCACCGTCTGACTCAACAGAGTCAAGAAGGCGACCTAAATAATTCATGAAACCACACAGCATCAGTCTGCACTCACCCTCAGCGAGCTGCTGGTAGAGCTTGTTCAGGGTATTCAGGAGATGCTTGCAGGCTCTCCTGGGTAAGATTTTCCATGTTAAAGCCTTCTTGTCATCTTTTCTGTAAGCACAGCATATGGTTTTCATTAAATAGGCAGACAGTTGAGATACAAGCGATGCGATACAAGGAGCACGAGGAGGATGCCGTCAACATAATCTCTTGGAGAAAATAGCTTCAGGAAGCTAACAATCAGGAAGGCTAGGGGTGCCTGCATAGGCTTGTGGGTACAGTGTGAATAGTTTACATTCCTGCCCCTATCATTGCACAAGAGGCTCAGACAGAGACGTACAATAGCTAAAGCCTTGAATTTCAATTTAAGGGAAGGTTGCGCGTTTAATCTACTTACTGGGAGATTGTGTTGGTGTCCAGATCCACACAGCTGATGTCAGCAGGGGGAACGTACAGATCGAAATACCGGGAGTCCACACCCACGATGAAAGGGCACGGTGCACTGAGGACATCGGCCAACGCCAACGGGCACAGGGGGATGTAAGGGCACGGCCAGTGGAAGGGGAAGATCATCTGAATGAGAGGAGACAATGCAGGGTTAAAAAACACACACACACACACACACACACACACACAGTGGGCTTTATCAAGAACATCAAACACACAAATCCTCAAGAATGTTTTTCGGAGGTGATTGAACATCCGTAACACCAGAAGGTCTTATCTGATGAGATTACAGGCAGCTATGGCTCTTACCTCATCCTATAATCACATTAGAGACCACCACAATTGGAGAGGAAGGTAAAGACTTACAGACACAAGGGCCTCTGTAACACTGGTGAGTACAGCCGGACGCAGGGAATGCACCAGGATCTTGTGCTCTGTGACAGCCAGCACCAGCAGAGTGGCTGCATTCTTTGGACCCAGATTCAGCAGTAATGTGGAAAGGCTCCCACCACTGCAGCACAGAAACACACAACCACACCGTCAGAGCTCGAGACAGGAGCAAATATACGTCTATGCCCGTTACTGATGTTCACCCAACCTGAGAGGCAGTGGGGAGGACACAGGTTGGCTCAGCAACAGACTGTCATGTGGAGAAAGCTGCAACACACAAAGAAGAGCCTGGATGGGTGGAGAATTTCACTGATGACACCACCATGTTTTCACATCAAGCCACACAGAATAGGGCAAAAAGTGCAGGAGTCATTGCTTTACTCGTCAAATTCCACTTCCGAAGCTCACCTGCACTAGGATGCGTGGCCTCTGAGTAGAGGGGAAGGGTACAGTTTGCATGAAGTGTGAGATGTGCCTGAGAAGAAAAGAAACAATGACTTCATTATCACCTGAAATAATTGATCTTGAAACAAGAACGATGCATCTGTAAATGAATGCTAACTTTTCAATCGGCAGGGCATGAGGTCCGGAGATGGAGTATCGGTAGAGAAAGGTGAGAAAGCTCCTGAAGGACTGGAAGAAGGGCCAGTGGGAGAGCAGACAGACGCTCTTGTTGCAGTAAACACTCCTGGTCCCGTCTGATCCGAGATCAGAGCTTGGCAGACCAAGCTGAGAGCGCTGGCGCTCGGACAGGTTGTCCTCAGAGTGAGGCTCGTAGAACTGGATGGCTGCTCCATACACCTGCAGGGAGGAGGATCATTATGAGGAACAGCTAGAAGGCGCATGGGCATGCACAAGGAGACCTTGTTTAACAAGTTGATGTGAGCATTTTAAATAAAAAAAGAAATGCTAAGAGTCCCTCTTCAGTTAGGCTATTGAGGCAGGATATTTTTTTTTATTGCTAAATTGCGCGCTACCCTCTAAGGATGTTCTCAAATAAATAAATAAACGAAGCACCCCAGGCATAAAGCACCAGGAGACCTGTCTGCAGGATACAGGTCGCAGGGAAGGAGTGGCGTTTCAAACTTTCTCAAGCGGTGCAAGATCTATAAATTATTCAAAAGATGAGCCGCAAAAAAAAAAAAAACCTTCAGGCTGCATTACTTTCAAAGACCAAACCACATTTTAGTATTCCAACTGCAGCATTTAGATCATTTCTGATTCTAGACAGGCAGTATGTAAGTTGATTAAAATTGTCTGGTCTACTTAAAAATACTACTGAAGTTCGTCAACCAAGAAATCTTTAAGGGTCAGTAACACACAAAGAGAGACTGAGGAGGAGATTAAGTTGGAGAGGCTGGCTGGCAGGGGCGTCACTAGGTTTTAAGGACAGGGGGGGCTTAGCCCCCTCTGTCAGTGAATCAGTGGAGAAGTTCTCAAATCGATTATTGGTGATTATGGTGATTCTGAAATCAGTGGTGAGGTCCTGGTCAAAATCGCTGTGAAAGTGTGTCGGTTTCTGTGGCCTTTGTGCGAGGCAAAAGAGGACAAAGTTAATCGAGTCTCACACACACACAAATGCGTAAGTATGGCTTTACCTTTTCTCCAGAGGCCCCCGTCAGGACAAATGTGGAAAAAACAGGCAGGGAGTGTTTGGTGTGTGCCGGCCAGCACTCGATCGTAGCCCCCATGGGCAAGCAGAACATAGGAACCGACTCAGGCAGTGGGAAGGATTCATAATCCTCCTCAGGATACCTGCACAGCAGACCTGGGCATAAATAAATACACAAAACTAAAGTCAAACACGCTCACGGTCAAGAATCCCTTCAGCAATTCGATAATCTGAGCAGGCCAAATTAAATGCGCCTCATAATTCAAACCCGCAATATCTCTTACCTGCTTTGCAAGCGATTGTGTTGGCTTTAGCCAGCGACTTCTTATAGCAAAGGTACACCGAGGAGCCCCACTGGAATAGGAGAAGAGAACATCACCAGTCTCAAGCTGCATTATAATATACGACAGGCCGTGTTTGCAGCGCTCTGTCCCACCATGCTGCTGTTGAGGTTCTTGTCCACCTTACAGAAGGTGTGAGGGGGCGTCTCCCCTTTGCCCGGGATGATGATGCAGACATCGGTGACAGCGAGCGACGTGTGGGGCTGGTTCTTCTGGGCCCGGCGGTAGGTGATGTAGATGCGCTGTGACGACGAGTTGCTGATGTTGGCAGGCCGACCTGAGGGCGTGGTCTGGACAATGTGGCATCCGGGCTTCAGCTTCTCTTTCCATTCATACAGAATCCTGAAATACATGGCAGGCTTTTCGAGGTCTCCTTTTGAAATAAGACGTGACTTTAAGTACCAGTGAAGAGAATACGCGGTGTATTTATTGGAGGAGCCGTGAGAGTGGAGGATGTGTTTAAGAGCAGATCATGGTGACCAAAGGCAGGGAGGTGATTAGTGGTGCTGGGTGAGAATAAAGGTCAGTAACTGGGGATTACTGCTTACCCGAGATCTGTCAGCGGAGGCTTATCTCTGCCTCGTTTGAAGCACAAGAAGATTTGCGGGCCCCTGAGGCTGACTCCATTCAGCTCTGCAGAGAGGCCAGAGGGGGTGCTTTCCACACAGGTGAAACCCGATGGTACCTCTTCACCCAGGGAACGGATCACAACAGCTACATCGGTAATGGGGGCCTTGGGTTTGACAGACTTGGGACCAGCATCTTCAAAATGGAGCTCCTCCTCCAAAGGCTTGGACGAGTCGGTGAGGCCAGCAATCACAAAGTAGTCAGCGACACGAGGCCCTTTATCCTCCATCATTTCCCATTCCCACGCTGGGGCTGCAAAGGAGAGACGGCGCGATTGTGATGGAGGAAAATGCGTTTTGTATCAGGAAAAGACTCCCATAAAAAAAAAAAGAAAAACTAGGATTCTGTAGGTTTTAATGAGTTAAATTGGGGACCAACATCAACCCCCCCCCCAAAAAAAAAAAACTAATTTCAGTGCCTTATTGTGGCTGAACTGGGCCTAACAAACTGTTCTTGAGATGCAGCAACAGAGATATTTTGAACTCATTATTTCAAAGAGTAGTTTTTTAACACCACATTGGCCTACACACATCTCAACACACTGCTCGGATGTCACTTTGATAGACGGGTTGTTATCGCTTCCCTGTTGGTTTAAATTTGTCATTTTGTTGCAGAATTATCAATGCTGATTTTTTTTCCCATATATAAAACTCCGGACTGGCTTCAAAAGTTGAAAGTAAGTTAAATCAGAGCAGCATTAATTGTAATCTAAATATTTTGATAAACCTGTTAAAGTTGCATTTCGGGCCTAAAATTCCGACAATAAGACTTTTGACTTTAATGACACACAGAAACCCTGATAAATCAAATATGGGAGGGAAAATAGCATGTAAACCTGACCATGCTACCTTGGGTTACAAATGCATTACATATGGAAGAATTAAAATACTGCCATGATAGCATCTGGAAGCTTTTAGAGCCGCACATTCCTTTCTGCAAAACATCCTAAATCACCAAGACATATTGGAGGGGTTAACACCAATGACCTTGCGATATGCCGTGAGCGATAACGTCAAATGAAACGCAAGTCTTTGTAGAAAAACAGAAGACAGACAAGCGTGGAAAGGAAAAGTACCAGAGCCAAAAACTGAGCTATGGGAAATGAAATGAAAGTGCGCTGCAGTACAACAAAAAGGTTTTCCAGAGCTTTCGGTGATATTCGTACAATCTGTGCTCGACAACGTCATGAAGAAGAGACGAACAGAAGGAGCGCCTGTGAGTCAGCTTGTTATGTCTTTGTCACAAAGCCTGGCACCCGGGCAGCCTCTCAGCGCCGTGGAAGCTCGTGCTTTATCTTCCTGCAGCTCCTCCACACTCACTGCTCAATAATAACAGCTGGTTATTATTTCGCCCACACCGGGACGTGAAGGAGTTAGAAGTCGTCCTGTTCTTCTGAGCTGGATGTGCCGTTGCTAGGAACCGAGGCACTGTGCAGCCTGACCCTATCTCACCCACTCCGGAATTTGTCTGGTCTCAGAACCACATGTGTCAAACTGAGTGTTACATATATTATACACAAAAGTTTTTCCAAGTATACGGCTGATGGCGAGGCACTTGGAAAGTTAATGATTAAATATCGATTGTAACCCCAGGTTCAAGCAGCCCTACACCTGCTGCATCTATTCCAACTTCTCAACACAGTCAGGCACCTAAAATGACATCTAATCCTCACCATGGCAACAGCATTAACGTTGAGGACTGAACATTGCTGGATTTGGCTGGAAAATTGTTCTTGTTAAACGCAAGCTTGCTCATGGGCTGGGTCATCACCCCAGATCTATTCTGTTCACGCAATCACAAGCTAAGGCTTTTTTAAAAGCAAAACACATCCCAAAAATACAAAGTGAAAACAGCTACTAAAGACTTTCCGAGGTTTATGTCATCATATTGTTTTGTTATGTTGAGGTGGAGGCTTTAACAGACTCATCCCACCTGTCAGTGAAAAAAGCCCGCCCACAGTTTTCTCTTTATTTCTATCAACGTGTTGCATTTAATGTTTCAGGCTAAAAATGTTGAGCGAAACATCCCTAAATTAGGAAGGATAACACGCTTCCACTGTTCTTTTATTTTTTAAATCAACAAATAAATCAATTTCATTTATTAAGGATTTCTTTAGTAACTAGAACCATCTATAAATAAACCAGACTGCACCAACCATGCTTTCTATTTCATTTTTCCACGTGATTTTCAGCTGCCCTCTGTTGCAGGACATCCAACGTTAGTGCAGGACTCATGATGAACAGAAATTGCAATCTTTTCATTCACAAAATTTTTTGTTAGAAAAGCAGCACAAATAAGGGCAGAGCGGATTTCCTCTCCCCGCCGGCTAACAGGCCGACTTCTCCATTTGTGTCCGCTAATGTTGCTACGAGTCAAAAATGCCGACTGGAATGAGATTAATATGAATATTTGTCATTTTTGTACTCAACATTGCTCATGGTCAAACACGTACTGTATCTCCCACAGCCATTTCTTGCAATGTTCATGCAGGAAACTTAGAATACATCTTTCATCTGTGTAATACATGGTTTTGTGCGTGCAAAAATCACATTGCAGGACATGCAATATCAAGAAATGCAAATTAAACTAAATATGTCATGCTAGTTTCAGCTGTTTGCTGCGTGGCACTGAAATAAAACTTCAAAGCTCTCATTCTCATTCGTTGCATGTTTATTTTGCACTCTGTAGATGTTGTATGAACCAATCACAGTAGAAGTAAGCGGGCGAGGGATCTGTTTGGGTACAGGACACATAGTTCAAAGTTCCAAGGAAATGTCCTGTTATTTTTCTGTCATTGTAAAATACATCAGAGATCAAAGAGACATCACAATTCATTATTGTTTCCTCCCATTCGGCCCTACTGAATGTCATTTTGTGCTGAGGAATGAGAAATTGCTCATCGTCGTTGTCGTTATTGACCAGTAGACAGAGGCAGGAGCTGCTGGACAGTCAGCCTCATTCCTCGCAGGCAGGGATTAGAGGCCTGCATTAGCAGGAGGGGCAGGGAGGACGGGCCGTGGAACCACCACAACATTTCACTCAGCACCTGCTCCCTTTTATCCTCACCCTAACCAGCCAGTCATTATGATAGAGAGGGGGACCCCGCTTGATTGACTATAGGAAACAACAACCCCCCCCAAGGTAAACAGAAGGATGAGGAATACCAACAACCAATACACTAAAGAACAATTTAAGAAAAGCATGCAATCATTTTACATCAAATATTTGTTTTTGTTTTTTGCCATCACAACCAGCCAAATTGGACTCCTCATATCAGAAGGAGCCATCTTATGGCGCGTCCGTGCTGGACGCAAAGAAATAAGCCTCCGTGTGACCTCACCGCAGCCAATAGGAACACTGTAAATAAATACAGAGACCTGGCGGGCGTATAAGATGCTAAACCACCGGAGTTAATTTATTGTAATTCGTGTAGTCGTATATAGAGACAAGTCCGGCTAATAATTCTATCAGTAATCAATCATCTAACATAGAGCGGCTTTATTCTTAATAAATTACTCACGTCTCAGAACCACGACGAGCAGATGATCCGTCACAAACCAACCAAGAATTACGTTCTTTAAATGAAATAAAACGTCAAAATATTTCGCTTTGTCTACACGAAATTAAATAAAACACAATTTGCAGTCGGCTGGAGGAAGCCGTGAAGAGCGCGCAGTCCGGAGCGTCGCTTTATCCAGACCTGCGCGGGTCACGTGACCGATTACAACCCTCACCGACGTCACTGATGACACGCCGCGGCAGCTGTGACAGAAGAACGACGTCGGTCGTGTGTGAGGAAAGGTTTGCCTGCAACGGTGTACTCAATGGCGCCACATTCCGGTTCCGTTAATATCGGGACATTACGCAAAATACCGGATGAAACGACAGAGGGGAATCTGTTTTAAATTAAATCCTGAAAAGGGATTAAGGTGGTTTAGAAAACAATTCATCATCATGAGTGACATTTGTGTTCCCAAATATTTGCCTGATTTGCCCCTCCTGTGCCGCACTTTACTTTTTTATTGGGGGGGGGGGGCAGGTTTGGACTGTCTAGTAACCAGACTCTAAGCTTTGTGGATGTAAGACAGCAGAACGTGACTTTCATTGTCTTTCTGGAATAAGCAGGGATATCCCTGAAAAAAGACTTCTGAATGTCAGCATTTGTTTTTGACTCCTATACCCGCATATATACTCTTCTAAAGTATACTCTAAAAATAAATATACTAAAAATACTATACACTAAAACTAGTAAATTCTTCCTATTTACAGTGTCTTAGTTGGATGAGAACAACTGAACAACTTGACCCTCCATCTTTCCCTCTACTGCCCACGTGTGGTGATTACCTGGTCATGCAGTTTTGTTTCAATCTGATAATGAGACGTTCCGCCTCTTTTGTTGCGCCATCTTTGATGTTGTAATAGCTTCAGGGTCATAAGGATTCTTCTAGTGTGGTTCCATTACATTACAAGTTTATAGTACAGTTCTCTAAATAGAAATGCCACATGTGTAATTATTTTAACAGGGATGTAAAATATCAAGCAGCAAACGCCTACATTTGAGAACAAAATATGATGCATGACAGTTAAAGTGGAATTCATATACTAATAACGATCTTTTCATGTTTGCCTTATTCTAATTTCAGAAAGATTTGTCTTTAGTTATGAAATAAAAATTGCCCTGGGTTCTCATGAAAGCAAAGCTTTAATGTCTAAGAATCTAAAAATATAGAGGACCTAGCCTTATAATGGGGACTAGTGTTGTGATAGTCTGAACTGAGAGTTAAAGTGATCTATAAGTTCAAGAGAAATTAAAAATACAGAAAATACATACCTTTAACATAAGACTGATCATACACTAAGCTTGATAAACTGAGGCTGGTTGTTTCTGGTTTCTTTTAAAATATTTTACATTTTTGGTTAAACTTTGTTAATATTAAAGATTTGGCTAAAATAAATCCAATTAGTAACTTAATTACAGTATTGGCAAAAAAAACCCATTTACCATTGAAAAGTCGATTATACATTTTTTTTTTTTACGTTTTTTTAAAATCACGTACCGGTAAGTGACGATGAGACTCAGTGACTTTCGGACACAAAATAATGTTTTTCCCAAAACTAGGTTCCACCGAGATTTGAACTCGGATCGCTGGATTCAGAGTCCAGAGTGCTAACCATTACACCATGGAACCACCTGCTGCAGGGAATACACCTTCTGCTATAAAAACATATACTGACTGATTGAGCAGTAATGGTTGACGATATTTCCACCATTTGCAAAGCAAGGTCAGGAAAAGACGATCGATCAGTGCCTTCTTTTTTTTCCATTCACTCTGACTCTTGCTAGGTTTATGTCTGCCCCCTGGTGGTCAACAGGAGGAACAGCGGTTTCATTTCTAGTAACTCCACATTTTCAGTTTTATTGTTCCCACTTAAACCAAGAGTTTGAAGCCCTTTGCCCTCTTATTACTACACATCAAAAAATGTATCACTATTTACTACCTTTCTATCTAAAGCATAAACCTCTTTCTGGAGATGTCAGTTTGAAAAAAACTACACAGACTGCTGTCACAGACCTCGACTTTTGTTCAGATAACAAGAGTTTGTGAACCTTACTTTGTGAAAAGCCTTTTTTTGTGTAACACTTGAGGATGAATACTGATAGTAAAGATCTGTCTGATGGATCCTCAGTTCCTGTGTCAGGACGTGACTGCAATAAAGATCTGCAGCTGAGCTCAGCTACCCACAGCAGACTGCACTAAGCACTGATTGAACACCTGATGGTAGTGATTAATTTGGACAACACAATCTTCAATGCTTTTTTTTAAAAAGTAGGCCACATGGCAGTGATTTTGAATTATTTTTTTTAATATGCATATAATTTTTCCTTTTTGGTCGTACATAAAACTACCACCCTAACCCTTGTTGTTGGGCTGACATGAGAGTAACAGGCGATCTGCCAGAGTCGTGGCCGATATACAAGTCCAGCATCTGCAGAAAAAGCCCAAAGGTGAAACTCCGTCATAGCATTGAGAGGTTGATCCTCATCCCAGTGAGAGTTCCAATGAAAATCAGCTTTGGCTGAAATATGTAGCTGACAGGCTGCCTGCAGCAGAAAGGATTATGCCTGGAGCCTGCATTATTAAGAGAAAGTCACTGCAGTTCTTCTTTGCTCCTGCAATATTTTTCAAAATTGTAATAATCAGCTGATTTTGAAAAAAATACATATTCCAGATTGCTACATCAAATGTGTTGCCCATATTCTGTGTGAACCCTGTGGAAATGATTATTTAAATGGACTCCTTTTAGGCCACGCTTAGACTATTTGATTTGATAATAAATAATAATACAAAGTGGTCTAAAATATTGATGAACGGATGAACTGGCGGCTGGTCCAGGGTGTACCCCGTCTCTCGCCCGTAGACGTCACTGGAATTCAAAAGTATCAGCTGATTAAAAACACAGGGAAATGCATAGATATTTCAAGTTGAGAAAGGAGAGATTTCACTGAGAGCTGAACTCAAATCACCGGCGTGCTAACCGACACGCAGTCAAACCAGCCAAAAGAAAATGTCCTCTTCACGCGAGACTCCCTGTATGTGTGACCATCACAGACACTTTGCACTGACTGACAGTGGTCTCTTTCATTCATCGGCACCAAACAGATGAACAGCGCTCCTTCCAGGGTTCGCCGCAAAGTGGTAAATCCATGTCCTTCTATCGAGGGCATTAACCTGACTGAAACGTGTTTCTGATGGCAGAGTAGGCATTTTAATTTGAAACTTAAGTACAAAACAACAAGCAGCTTTGATATGACAGCAACTGGAGAAAAAAAATGTTTCCATCGTGTTAAAACAGTCACAAAAAATATGATCCACTGTCACCACACTGGTTGATGATGGCGTAATGTCCAGCACTAATGAAACGCTGCGTGGGCATCGATTGTCAACATGTTATTGCTTCTACAGATGAGGAAATGGAATTCACATAGTGAATGAATAAATTCAGTTCAATATATAAATAAGTTATTTAGCCTGATACAAACATATAATACTTTACAATAGGTGTTTTTACACGTATATCCCTTTGTAAATACTGCACAGGGTGTTTGTTGGTCTTGCATTGGTCGGATGGAACCTTCATTTTCAATTTACATTCTGACAGTGAGAGAAAGAACACTTTAAGCAACTTTAAAAACGGTTCACAAAATGACACTGATCATCTCACAGAATAAATTGTGTGTTATCTACATCAGTGTGTATCCATTATCTGATCATGCTCATCTTTTCTTTTCTTTTTTTTTTAGTGCTAGCGTCACATTGATAAAAATTCACCATCGCCAATATAAATCATAAATAAAGCAATTAGCTTTATAAATACAAAACGTAAAAGGTCAACACAATCCCTTCTTAACACCCAAATATAAATGTGAACTAAGACATTTTTAAAATGCGTGTAGTGAAAACACAAACCTAACACCATTTCTATGTGTGTATCCCTCAGAAATCCGATGACGCGTATGGACCTGAATGCATCTCTGGATACACGCTGCAACTTAAAAGAAACTCTGGAGCTGCAGACACGGATCGCCTTGGTATTAACTCTGTTATCATCGCTGGATGACAGTAAATAAAGGACCATACAATATTTGAATATTTATTCATGCTTAATCAGACACGGTTCACTCTAAACAGATTATTCCATGTTCAAAATTGGCAGAAAAAGATCAAAACCACTTTGACATCTGTGGTGATTCATAAGCCAAATCTGTTTACCGTGAATCTTTGCCTGCTTGGACGCGATCAAGGTTGTCCTTAGCTTCCTTCCTGTGAGGACAATCACTTCTGTTTGGAGTACATTACGAACACTTTGGGTGCCCTCGATTATTAAATATATATCACATATGAGGAAAATGAGCATCTCACTTTGAATCATTTGTCCATCCAATCCTCGTATGCTGGCCTGTACACTGGCTGGAACCGCCGTGTTCTGCTTCGGGAGGCAGCGGTTTGCGTGTTAGAACATAAATTAGGTGACCGCTCGCTGGTGAGTGGGAGACTCTTTGGTCTCTTTTCTTCAGAGCCACAGGAAGAGTGTCAGTGAGGGAACCAGAGAGAGCTGAGGCTGTCCCTCAGTCTCAGGTGTCTCAGTGTGCAGCAACACACAGAGGTTGGGAGGTGGTTGAACGTTGCCTTGGCTGCCGGCATGTTGCTGCAGATGTGCCCTCTAGAGCAGGGAGCTGGGGCTTTCTGGGGGTGGCGGGGTTGTGTGCGTGGGGCTATGACGCATGGGAAGAATGTCATAGTGGCTGGGGACGTGGGAGCCGAGGGGAAGGTCATAGGGGCTCTGGGAGAAGCCGGTGGCCATTCCATTGGGTCCCTGCAAGATGCTTACGGACGGCTCTGTGGTAAATTCGGAAAGGGGGGGGGGGGGGGGGGGGGGGTAGGAGAAATTCATGAGAAGCACTGAAGCTGAAAAGGGTCGGGAACAGGACAAAGACAGACAGCTCACATTTCTCGTCCTCACTGCTCATAATGACTATACAGACCCTCACCGGGGGGGGGGGGGGGGGGGGGGGCAGACAGGCCATAAGGACCCTGCTGAGCTCCCCGCACCAGAGCAACAACGCACTCACCAACATCATAGACGTTCCTGCTCGCACTCCCCAGGAGGGTGGCGGTGCCTCCAAAGGGCACTTCACGGTGGGAGGGGGACTTCATCTCCACGTAGCCGCTCTCTGCGAGCTTGCAAGCCAGCCCTGGAGGGTCTCTGATGGTGGCGTATGGATTCTCACTATTTACGGAGCAGGAGCTGTTGCTGCACATGGAGCCCTTGATGCCATCTGCAGTTGCCACGAGACAAGAACATGTTCGGCACGACCAGTTATTGCAATGTTATTACCGCCGATGGTGTAACACTAAACAGACATCAGAGTGGGGCCTGAAGAATGCCAATGAAAATCATTGGCATTCATGAAGAAGTTATTTTGTCTCTGACAGCTGACTAATGGTGGTATATAGTAATCACAGTTCAAGGGGACAGAGTGGAAGGCTCATCTCATCCATAACAGTCTCATCAGTCTGATAAGAGGCCTCATTAGAGGTGGCAGCAGAGCCCCTTCAGACCGCTCTTTGCACCCCTGGGTCCCCCCCACGCCCACCGCCGACTGCACAGTGTGAGAGTCCAAATGACACATCGGGCAATGAGCCACAGAGAGCAATTATCATTGGAGCCCTCCGTGATCTTGTCCAAAACGTGAGATTTCACATAAATCATAGATAATATAGGAATATGGGATTTTTGAATCTGAGAAATAGCAGTTTCAGAGGGGAGGAGACACCGAAGTGGGGGGGGGGGGGCTGTTGCACATAAAAGGGTGTTGGTACTGCTGATACTAGATGCTGTGTGTCTGCATTCACACACACACACACACACACACAAGTGCTGTCACTGCAGTGAATTATTTACCTTTTTTGGAGCCTCTCTGTGTCTGCGTCTCCTCGCGTTGAACGTCTGGAACAAATGTCAAAATGTGCGTGTGAATGTTGAGGAGACATACGGCATCTCATTAATGTATGATGCATTATATTAAAGAATAAGCGGAGGGACTGAGACTTTCATCCACCAGCTGTCACATTTCTCCAGGGCGTCCAAACTTCTATAATCACCACAGGCCATAATGGGATTTTATAACAGAACATCATGGAGAGAGGATAGTTTCCATACGCCAGGATGGAGGGAGCCACTGGAAATTCCACATTTAAATATGTCTGATTCTTTTCATCAGGATCAGTGCATTATGAATCTTTTTTTAAATTAGTGCTGCTGCTTAATGGTGGAAACATTGAGTATTGGAACCAGGGATTTAAGCTAGTTCACAACCCAAGAGTGCGTTATCTGAAAGGTGGCACTGGGGTAGGTGAATAAAAACTAATGAGCTCACGTTGAGCCTCTTCACCTCTGCAGAACTGCTTTCTCCCTCACCCTCTATCTCATATAAAAATCAGAGCAAAGTTCTGGTCTAACAAGAAGCCGCTGGTTAATCGTCATTCACAGCAGGTAAGCTACGGCCGGGCTGCTGCCCGTATGAGGCTTTTACAAATGACACATACGTCTTTGCCCTTGAAGCGACGATTCGAAAAGTGCACGGCATTCAGGATGAAGGCAGCGCAGTGCAGCAAGGGAGCGGAACACTGACCTGTGTCACTGGGATTGCAGTACGCTCTCCATTCTGAGCCATTTCTGCCTTTTAGAGTGCTTGACTGCAAAATAAATGACAGGCTTCAGCGTTATCACATGGACAAATGAAAATGTGTGAAGAGTGGCCATACTTTAAGGGTCAGAGTGCCGTCGAGGTTGCTGGAGATGGTCGAGATGACATTACACTGGGCCACAGTGTGGTAACTGGGATTGGAGAAGCACTGGCCACTGGCCACTGCGCCGCTGCTCTGGGCTTGCCGGATCTCTGCAGCACTGGTCCTCATAGCCACAGCACTGCCACAGTCTGAGGGTTCAAACAGCAGGTGGAGAGCAGTGACAAAACAAAAGTCTTTAAAGTATGAATATGCATGAATATTTTAACATAAATGCTTGTGTTGGTTCACCATGAACTTATTCTGAATATATGTCTGATTGATGGAAAGATCAACACATATTTTCTAAAATGATTCAACCTGAAACAATCTGTTGCGGCTTAATTTCATTTTAAGAATGGCTGAAGTAATTAACAGATCATTTCTACAACTACGCTTGCATTTGTTCACAGTAAGCCGTGCCTTCACTGTCTTACCAGACAGAGCGTAGTCTGTGTTGCTCATGTGCATTGCCTGTGAGTAGGACACACTGGGTTGGATCTCGTGTCCTTTGTCCCTCTGTCTCTGTCTGTACCACACAAACAGACTGAGCATGGCCATGATGATGAGGAGGAGAAAGATGATGCCCATGACTGCACCTGCAGACTGGCGCTCTGAGCCTCGCGCCGGGCTAATCTTGGTGTATGGGTTCAGCTCCTCCATCATCAGAGCTGCTACAGAGAAAACACAGAATGTGGGCTGCTCCACCACGCCGTCCGCATGTCTTCTCGAGTGACGATGCAGCAGAGAGCTCCGGCTCACCGCCAACACTCCTCACCTTGATCGCAACGAATGCCTTTATACCCAGGACTGCAGTAGCATGTCCCTGTCACGTAGTCACAGGTAGCATTGTTCAGGCACTCGCACAGCTGCTGGCAACCATATCCAAACGTACCAGCATGACACTCTGCATGAGGGACAGGGGCATTATTACATCCATAAAAACCGAAGCACTTAAGAGAGCGGGGGCAAAAGAGTTTATGTGACACACACACACACATCCACAGGGTAATTTGTTCAGAGCTGAAATGGAATGGGACCACTCAACTCTGCTCACAGCTTGCTCCAATGAAGCCCGTTCTGCAAGCACACTGGCCAGTGACGTGGTCGCAGTCTGCACCGTTTTGGCAGTGGCAGACTTCAGAGCAGTCCCTGCCGTAGAATCCTGAAGGACAGCCTGTGACAGAAATGTGGAAAATGTTGGGGTGGGAGGGGTGGAGACAACAAAGCCAAAGGAAGACAATGTGAAGAGTCAAGGCCATATCGCTGGGGGGGGGGGGGAAGAAAAATCAATACAATTCAATGCCTCTGCAGCATGCTCAATAAGGGACGATGCGAATGAATGGAAATGAAGCATTTCCTGTTCATTATCAACATGTGGGGTGGAACTCAAGAACAAGACAACTGGAAAGAGTAACACACTACATGGAAAAAAAAATCTAATTCCAATCAAAAGAACAGAAACATGACAACAGAATATAAACCTTTGGGATGATTGATAATGTAATTCCAATCCATGGACTCATGTTGATCAGATCAATCTCCGACTAAATTAACTCTAATAACTGCATTAATGAAATCCGAGTCTGATGTTGGTCTCTCTTAACACACGTAGATAATAAAACTAATAACCAGTTAACCAGATGCCCAAACGTTTTACTCATCATCTGCTGCAGTTCTGTCGGACTGCCAGTAGATGGCACTGCGTGTCCGCTCGCTGGATGGCAGGGACTCACGCTGTGTGCAGTAGAGTCCGGCCCAGCCTGGGCTGCACCTGCACTCCCCATCATAGGCACTGCACTGGGCTGCGTTGTGACAGTTACACGAGTTGAGACAATCGGGTCCCCAGTGCCCAGAGGGACAGGCTGCAGACGCCAGAGACACAGTCAAGCTCACAGTCACACACCCTCCAAAAGCATGCTGAATGTCCTTTGATTCAATAAAATTCCCAAACCCATAATTTGCTACATTTGATGGGATGTATTATTCATGTTAAATAATCAAAAAAATAAAGGACCGGTAATGTATCTGATCATATAGGTTATTATTAATTCATTTAATTAATGCAAGGAAAAAAACATAAATTTCCCAAGACATGATGACGCAAAGCTCTGCTCTGCAACTCAGACCTTCAGTGCCATTAATCAAAGAGCATAAGATATTACAACAATCATTTAGGCTACTGAGCTGTTCTGTGCGAGCTGGGGCTGAGGGTAGCACTTAGAATGTGTACGGTCATGAAAATGATTTATGTACATGACGGTAAATGACAGACAAAAAAAGAGATCAGAGAAAATAAGCACATTAGCCCCACGCTGAAGAAGTGAGCCATACCCTGGGAGCAGTCCTCTCCTATCCATCCAGAAAAACACTGGCAGGAGCCATCGATGGGGTTGCAGGTACCGTTGTTGCTACAGAAGCAGACCTCAGCACAGGCCCTTCCATACCTGCCGCTTGAACAGACTGTCATGATAAAAAAGACAAAGAATATTTCACAAACGAAACCTATACAGCAACATGCAGCAATGTCGCTCACATGCAAAGACAACAACATTATGACATCAAACGTATAATTATTATCGCATTTATACAATTTAATTGAGAGGTGTTCTGAACATTGTGCATAATGAATGGTATCGATCGGTTTGAGTGGCTGTGTAGTGAAACCATTTGTTGGAAACAACAGGAGTCGTCGTTCACGGCCTCCAGTGGCACAACTGCCCTATTTCCACTTAGAAGAGTGAAATGAGTGATGTGCCACATAATTAAAATAGACCATGTACACAGGCCACTGTATACATTTTTTATGAAATTAATTATTCAGTGCTCTCACACACTGTTTAATAAAAGATACAATTTCTAATGAAACCGCCATTGTGTTTTCTTGTTGGGCTGGGAAACAAATTGAATCAAGGTGTACCCGTCAGGATGAGGAGATGCAGCATCAACAGACACATCAAAGCCTTTGTATAAAGAGAATAGCCCGGCGTTAGAACTATCAGATAAGGTGGCCGGCTGGGAAAGAAATGGATCTAACTCATTTTCATGTGGGGTGATTTTAATGATTGCATTTCAAACGGCTTTCTCCTCTTCCTGAGAGCTCTTTCAAGCTTCTTCCTTTGTCATTAGGCCCCTGGGTTGGCTCCCTCATATTGCTGCCGCTGAGGTTTCAAGGCTCAAAACACCATGAGGGCTTCATTAGACTGGGACGCAGTGTGCTGGACAGAGGACAAGTGAGGACGCCAAAGGAGCTCGATGAGAGCAGAATGGCTACGATGCTGGCCACCTCTACCACTCATGGCCTAACGCTTGTGCACGGGTAATTACAGGCTGACAAATTAGGGCGAGCGCTTGATTTTTATCTCCTTTCAGCTCACCTATTAAACTTTTATTTGTAAGACGTTGCTTAAAGCCATGAAAGAGAATACAAAAGTCTCTGATTGGCTTTCAGGAATTTATTAAAAAGTCAATCATGGGATTCAAATTTGGAGTATATTCATAGGCAGGCGTCTGAGTAATGAACATTAAAGTCATTATCAAATGAACTGTAAGCTTTTAGCTATAAAATACCTGAAAAGTGACTATTAAATTCTGAATGTATGAACAAGCACCTCCGTGTGTTCAGTTTTGAATGTCTGTGTATTTAATCAACGTGCTTCGAGACAAGAGTATCGCTAATTCACCCTTAAACACTTTTTTTTTAAATCTGCTATGATTCTAAAAGAAAAAGATCAACTTCCAACTTACGTATAAATTAGGCAGTAAATCTCCTCGCGATTCAAACAAGCATTTCCAAGAATAAAACTCTCCCGACTTGCTTTCGAATTACATTCATATTGTTTATCTTGTCTGTTTGTGAAAAGAAATTCACACACAGTAAAATGAGGCAGAGGTTCAAGCAATATTTTCTTGATACAGGAGCGTACTGCACGCTGCTATTCTTTTTGGTCTGTGGCGTACAGATAATAGCTATTATGCACATAGTTTCAGGGCTAAGATGCCTGCGTGAGAGACAACAGGCTAACTGTTGATTTTTCATTCAAGTCTTTAGCACAGCAAGAACTGCAGGAAAACATGCAGATATAGCCACGAAACGCCGTGACAGTATATTTTTTCTCTTATTTTAAAGTCAATGTTTTCACCTAACCATTTAAATGCAGACTGCATCTTGTGCCAACGCAAAATGCCATGACATTTTTAGATATAAACAGTCCTTGCCTTTTCCAAAAGTAACTTTTACAATTTTACATAGAACGAGTTTGACAGTAAGAGAAACAGCAGGGGAAAGGTTAAAGGGACATGGAAGGCTACATACCTTGGCTGCACAGAGAACCGGAGAAGCCAGACAAGCACTCACAGTGGCCTGTGACATGGTGGCATGGCCCGGTGCTGTGCACACACTGTGGACACGACTGGCTGCAGCGGTGCCCGTAGAACCCCGAAGAGCAGACTGCAGCCAGCAGAGCATGGAAGGGGGGGGAGGGGGGCGAGGAAATCAGTTGACAGTGTTGGATGGCACATGAGGCATATAATAATGCAAAAAGAAAAAAGGCACGACAAGCGTGATTAAGGGGTTGCAGCAAAACCAAGGCCGGAAGAATTAAAGCAGAGAAGACAGGGGGAGACACGAAGGGAGGGAGAGAGCAGAAAAGTCCGTTTTTAAAGTAATCACTCCCATTTTTTCTGCTGCCAGAGACAGAATAGCAAAATAGCAACAAAGAAGAAAAAAAGAACAAGTGAAAATCTGTTTTATGTAGAGTCTTGAGAGCATCTCAATTATGTATAAATGTCAGCAACAAACAACTGTGGGTTTATAATCTAGATTTTATTGAACGGTTGCTGCACATCAGCAGGAATTCAAAAGTCGGCAATTTTCCACTTAAAGTTTCAACAGGGGCAGAACTGCAAAACTGCAATTATGAGGTTTTCTCCTTATGAGAACATTATCTGTGTAAACATCCTTACACACACACACACACACACACTCACACAGATGTACCCAGACCTGGTTTAACTGCTGTGTACAGGTTTGTGACTGTGACTTTCATTGCCAATCAGTGAGCTCATCACTTGCGAGCAGCCACAGACACACCTCATTCAGAAAGCAGAGCTAGCGCTCCCATTGAGCCTGGCCTCTGATGAGGCGAGGGCGCAGAGTATCCCGCTGTGAGTTGGCTGTGGAGGACAGGGTAGCGGGGTGAGTCTGTATGCTGAAGGGGTACAGCCGCTGTGATTAAGTGATAGCAGTGATGAGGGGTTTGCAGTCAAGCAGTTGTGACCAATCGCCAAATAACTGTTTTTCTCTTCCTGCAGAGCTCAGCCTTCAACAATTCTTCAAAGATCAACCCAAGGGCAACGCTGTGATGGAGTTTGTCGCTGCCCCATTGTCAGTCTGGCTATTTCTCACAGAAACAAAAAGAAGGCGGCTCACTTCGTTTGCAAGAGGTCCCTCTGTATCCGGGTGCACAGACACAAGCGCCATCCTCTGGAGAGCACGATCCTCCGTTCTGGCAGGAGCAGCTGACTGAACAGTTTGGTCCCCAGAAGCCCTGAGGGCACACGTTGTCACAGTGGATTCCTGCAGGCATGGCGCAAAGACAAATATTCAGATGATGAATGCTAAGAGGAAAGAATAATTTAAGCAACATGTTAATAAAAACACATCAAGGCACAGCGTTCACAACGCCTGTGCACAGTGGATCTGTGGAGGGTCATTCGCCCAGCATGGATCCTCGATTCACTTTAGAGCTAAATTAAGATGCTGCTGTTTGTTAGTTCAGCCTTCTTACTTTGTTTCTACTTTCCAAATGCACTTATTTTAGATCTGACTGGGGCTTCCTGCCAGTGCACTGTGTTGATTAACAGGGTTGGGTCTCCCGAGATGCCCGGCTTTTCTCCCATTCTCTTTCAGCAGAGCCGCGGTAGCGCTCAGAGCCGAAGGGAAGCACTCAAGATACAAGTGCGCAGTCTAGAAGTGTCACTGTGTGTTGGCCGTAGTTCCAACCAACAAACGCAAAACACTGCATCCATACAGAGTTGTCACTGTGCACATGAATACATTAGCACATCCGTCGGAGATTGCAAAAAAAAAAAAAAAAAAAAAACAGAGCTGCGAAGTCTCGTGTACAGTATATACGCGGGTTTACAAAATTAAATGTATCTCTGCGAAGGAGAAGGCACATACACACAGTTGGAGGCGCATATTAATAGACACACACACACACACACACACACACACACACACACAAACGCTGCAACCTTTCAAGCACCAACCCTCAGTTTGAAACCTCATTTGAAATTTTCTTTGAGTGAAAATATCTGAGTGGTGTGACCATTAAAATAGAATTAGAGCAGTATCTTTGAATTAAACCTGTACTGCTCTCCAGGGACAAATGTTACACAGCACCCAGGATGCCTCAAGGCGGCAACGGAGAAGAAAACGAGTGGAAATGTTAGTGCTGATGAGGAGGAGACTGTGATTTAGTCAGAAGCCCAGCTATAGACATCAAAAGAAGGGCAACGCTTTTGCAAGTATGTCTGAGGTTCTGCTAGGCCAGGCAGAAAAACCATGACTGCCTTTACCGTTGGAAAATGAATGCAGGCAGAGCATCACACTTTTCAGTCTAATGGTGGCACAGAGAGGGGCTTTGGATGCCTTCAGTGGGGAAGAAGAAGAAAGAGTGAGAGAAGCCAGAACCGAAGCCTCTTCAAGAGAGGCTTTTCATTGAGGTCCCACGATCCAATTTGTACAGAGTGAGCAACGGCGAGCAAATGTCTCTCTCTCAGTGCATTCACACACATTCACACTGAATCTCGCCAGAAAATAAAAGGTCCTATTCTACATGGACTAAACAGAAGCCTCTGCATCGAGTGTCCACTGATAGACATCTCAAATCTCTGGTGGCTGATGTCAGGCATACGAAAGTTCAGAAAGAGCTGTGTGTGTGTCAGACTACGCAAAGTCATGTACATGTGAACACTCCTGGTGTTAAGTTCACTGAAATATGATGCAAAACCCTCAATAATTTATCATTGATAATAATAATTGCTTAGTAGCGCAAAATAGGAGGAGATATCAGCAAAAAAATAAAAATAAAGAAAACTGTCTTTCTGTAAATAACATTTTATTCCATCGCTCACTTCGCCCCTAACTCGGAATCCCACATCTCCCTGTCTGTGGACGCGCCTTCCTTCAGGTAGTCCATTGAAAAGCCTCTACAGCGTAGATACGTGTGTTTGTCCGGCACACTGGGTCGCATGTCGCCCCGAGTCCTGCACCCCGGTGACTCAATTAAAGCTGACAGATGGTCCAGACCGGTGAAGGATTCAGAGCATGAGACCCATTTTGCCACCTCGATTCTTGCAGATAATAAAACCCACATTGTTTCCCAGAATAAATGCCCTAAGCTCAGGAGGCTGAATGGGGTAGACTGTCGAGAGCACATAGGCTTGACCTTTGCTGCTGAATCTATTCCCTCCCTGACTGCACCTCTCCACCCTGTCTCAGAAACCAGGGTCCTCAGGTAGCCCCCTGCATTTGACATTCAGATGCAGTGCTTGATTTTTGCGCATAATGATCCTTAACACTTCCCTTACCCCCCGTCTCTTTCCCTGTAAATGTTTCTTTTTCAAAAGACAAGAAATAAAGTGCAGAAACATGTTTATGTAAATGTGAGAATGTTGGTCCAAAGGGGAGCGTGAATGGAATCTTCTGATAAAGACGCATGAGAGCTTGTGCATTCACATTCCACGACAGCTTACAAAAACAGAAATAAACTACAATGAAAAAATATCAGCGTTTGCATTTACATCTTATGAAAATAATCTGGGCACACAATTTCATTCTGCCTTCCTAATATTTGTTTGGTGGGTCATGTGAATAAGCAGTAATGGATGGAATATAAGCATGAGTGCATAAGAGCACCCAATGTGTCAGCAAAGATAATTCATTTTCAGTACACACACCATTTTCTCATGCATATGCCCAGCTGACTCAGTGGTGAAAATAAATGTAACATTTCATTAACAGAAAACTGCTTGGTTGTTCTGTAAAAAATACATCAAATAATAAATCAGACTGTCCCTCCTTATTTACCAACAAACTTCTGTCTTTTCAGCAGCTAAAGGTAAATAGAAGGTTGAGGTTTCAGCCCATTCTCATTACTGTATTAAAGTAATACTGACCTGTCCAGCCGGAGTAGCAGCGGCAGTAGCCGCTAACTGGATCACAACCATCAGCATGGCCACAGTCACAGCGCTCACGGCACTCAAACCCATAGGTGCCATCCTGGCAAAGATAGAGTATCACTGTTACGCTGTCAAATGGGCACAAATAGACATGGTGCTATAAGTTGTACAGAGACCAAACGATTTGGGGGGGGGTTCCTTGCAGCCCCATCCAGTTAAAAAAAGCAGACTCACAGGGCAGGGCTCGTCACAGGACTGCCCCCTCCATCCAGGAGAACATGTACAGATGCCGTCTACAGGGTCACAGGCAGCGCCGTTGTTGCATGAGCACGTCTGATTGCAGCCCAGACCCCACGTGCCACTGGAGCAGAGGATGGAGCAGTCCACACCCTGCCAGCCTGAGGAGTAGGTGGATTCCATCCCATTTATAATTTAGCATAGGCAGAGAACCAAAACAATCAAATCTCAGGTTCAAACCCTCAAGATAAATGGGATGGATTTTTTTGTCCACTATCTTTCAAACAGAAGCACCATAAACACTACGGTAACTTTTACTGAGGTGAGATCGGGCAGCAGTTGCTTGAATATTTACTTTTTTTCTTTTGGAACTTCTGTGATTTACATTTTGTAACCTATCTATTCCGGAATGTATTTTATTTTTGCATGGTGGGGGGGGGCTCATTCCAGTCACCTGTGCTCATTCGCTCACCAGCAGCTAATCACTCATCAGCCCGGACACTACTGAGGCTCTGCTCCTGCCACGCCCATCTTACCTGCCTTGGCCTGTGATAATGGATTATCAAATAAGGTCATTTAAAGCTGTTTCCTCCAGGTAGGCTTTGATTTATCTTAAAAAATATTATGAACAATAAATAAGAAATAATGCGGCTGGTCTAATAGTTTCTCATTGCACTTCAATATAATCACAGAGTGCAGAATAATAAGCTTATAGGATATATCATTGATTAAAAAGAATAGTGGAATAAATGGACAGGGGTCATCTGGTGCAGTAGTTCTGTCTACATCATGTACATAAAACTACTGACAAGGGATTCAGACCAGAAGTACAATTTGCAATTGTCCAAGCCTTGTTTATACAAGTAAAAATACCTGGCTTGTTACATGATAAAGAATGCAGTACAGTCAATTTAGAGTATATCATAAAGCTCTGATGCAAGCTTCACTGATTCATTTATACTTTACCCTCTCTGCAGATGCAGGAGCCGTCGACTGGGGAGCAAGAGGCCTGATTTTGGCAGGAGCAGGTGGACATGCAGCCTGGCCCGTACAGACCAGGAGGACACACCGTAGCACAGTCCTCTCCCTGGGGTAGGAATAATGCAAAGTTACGAGGCAAACAATCAGCACGGCAATAAATGCTGACTCTGGAAGACCCGAGGAATAATATAGTCTGAACAGACGCAGGCACTTCTCCTCACCTTATGGAGGTGTTTATTTAGACCAGTCATACTGTATCTGTATGCAGAATGGGGAGCAAAGAAAATATAAAACTGACTGGATTTATGATGGTATCTAAAGTTCAAGAAGAGGCGCCACACTTGATCTCCCCAAGCTATCACCTCGCAGCTTCCAATTATGCACTATATATTCTGTCAGTGCTCCAGCCATACTTCTCCTTTCGCAACCATGCTCCATTCCACCTCTCTCTTATGGGGCGGGGTGGTGGTCGTGGTGGGGGTTCTCAATTTTCATCAGACTTCAAGCCAGAGAATCCTGACCATTTCACCATCTGGTGCCGACCGAGCTAAGACACAATCTACTGTTCTGTTTAGGCCACTGGCAAAATAATGTGCTTTTGAAATAATAATCCTGGGTTGTAATAAAATGTAATAAGTTTTGAAAAATGCTTCTATGAAACTATAACCTGCAAGGTGCTGCAGACAAGGAAACAAAAAAGTGTCTGTGACCATAAGTTTGATTGCATTCCCTGGTCCAGTGATGCAGTCCTAAAAAAAGTCTCGCCCATCACCTCAAAGATCAAACTCAACACTGAGTTTGCAGAGTGACAAAACAATTACTTAACCAAACTGGGAACAATGGAATATTAATGAAAATGTCAAACCAATAAATGCCATGTGTACCTGTACGAACATGGAGGCATCTCACAGACTTCCTTGGCAGACTGCAGCACTCAATTTTCTACTAGTGCACACTGATGGACCCCCCCCCCCCCACCATTCCATTTAACTTTAGTGCTAAAGGACATGGAGTATACTCCTTACCTGTCCTCTGCAGCCTGCTGTGATTATAATTTCTCTGCTTTAAGAGCTGAGAACAAACTACTTCCATCCTAAAATGGAGATTACAGTCAATCTATGGCTTCCCATGTAGTCTCCCTTTCAAACCCTGCCTTGAGTGACAGGTGACACAATAATTAGAGTTCTAATTAGTGGCCCAGAGGAGTCCTGTGTGGCTTGGCTTTGCTCGCCATAGCACCGGCGGGGTTTGCTGGCTGCACGCTGCACTCATTATCATTTTGAACTCTGTTTAAACAGGAGGCAGGAGGAGATGTGCCAGCATACGCCAGGGGCGGAACATGCATCTTAAAACATCTCTCCTCCCCACACACCACATAAAAGCGCCTGTCTCTGAATGAAATTTTTATCAATCAGATGCAATAACCTTTGTTCTCTTGGAAATGACAGATTTGAAACTGCTAACAATAGCAGTTCAGTTACATTTGTTAGTTGCATAGAGAAGTTCGACCAGTCATGGGGGGGGTTCGGATCGTCTTCAGAGCCAAAGCACTTTACTGGTGACTGGACTCATGGATGAAACACCATGCAAGCCACAAATGGCCGCATGGATTTTGCTGCATTCAGAGCTGCGTCGGATTCCACTTGGTTTCGCCCTCATGGTGAGGAGACCAATGGCTTCCCTGCTCCCAAGAGGAGAAAGGCAGCTAGCTCCCTCATTAGCTGACTGATTCATATTCCTTCTTTGCTGTGAAGGATAGAAGCCTGGATGTGGAGAATCATTATTAATACAAGGGCTGTCGGTCCATTGCACGAGAGCAGCAGGACCTTACGTAACGACACAACCGAGGCAGCAGCCAGACCTGAGCGTCTGAGAGGCAACGCGGTCGTCCTTTACCGAGGCGCCTGCAATTAGCATCTTAATGTAATAGGAGAGCTTTTTATTTAAGAAAGAAGGCCTCTAACTGACACAACATTGATCAGTGTGGAACCCATTGAGCGTGGACGCAAAAAGCACCACTAATTACGAATCAATCCCACTCCATCGAACTGTTGGATGAATTACTGCAGTTTAAAATTCACGCAGCAGTACAGCAAATCAGTCTCTCAACCTTTTCACGCGGTCAGAGACAGGAAAATTATTTGTTTTTAGGAACTAAAGCAGCAGATTGAATTTAAATTGAGACTCATTAATAATTCAGAGAGAGAGAAATCAGATACAGAGTACTTTCTTTTTACATCAGGACAAAATCTTAACGTACACACACGCTTCAGGGAACAATGAATGAGCAACGTGTAATCATTTTGTCCCAGTCAAAAAGAGCCTGTCCAATTACGAGAATTAAATCAAGCATGTGGGAGTTCAGTCTGCTCCAAAATATAACTTTGTTTGTCTTCCAATCAGGCTCCACAGCCAAGATGCACCAAAAGACCCCTGTGGGGGCCCCAGTGTCCTCTGTCACAATTTAAAAACCCTACTGCATTACAATGTTAATGTGCATGTGACCAAATGTTACGCACTCAAAGGGAAGGGCCAGGATCACAACTCTAATCTCTAAGAAACCATCTGTGTTGTTTGCACACTTTGCTAAGCGCTGCCCGCACCTCCTCCGCCTACTCCTTCAGTAAACACACCGACATGCCAGGCTTCCATATGAGGCATGTCTGCCCCATCTGACTGTCAACTCCTGCCCTCTAGGTCTGTTTAATGGATCTGGCAGCGCTTCCCAGCAGCCGCCAAAGAGAACAGGTGGAGCAAATTAAGACACAGTCTGCGGCCTCGCTCGGAAGCGCCGTTCACCGCAGCGGCCTGCTGCACAGGCAATTTCCACTGGAATGTAATGTTGGCAGAAATGTTACCCTCTTGGTCTCTGTTGCTCTGTAATATCAGATTAAAAGGCAACAAACACAACGAGAAAACTGATCAAGGTTACTCAACTAATTTGACGGTTGCACAGTAGAAAGTACGGCTGCACAAAACTACTAATAATGGAAACAAACAAAGGCCAAAGAATGCATTTTCTGCCTTGGATCGTTCACCACTTGACTATCTTATGCTTATGTCATGTCATATCAGCTGTATTTGTAGAATGCCAATAATGTATACAATGACCCTAGACCAGAGAAGGAATCATTTGGTGGGGAATTTCTTGTACCTACTGCACATTATAAGGCTATAATAAAATGCCTTATCTTGTTTCTGCCTACCTGTGTACAAAAAGTAATCCTGGGACCAGTTCCAATGCATTACAGCCACACTGACACAAACATTACACAAATAAAATGAGATATACACCATAACAACAACCTTCACGAGAAAAGCACACAGAAGGATGAACTATTTCAGCATGTGGTGTGAGTTTCATTATATATATATATATAACCCAGTACTGGTACTCCTTTGCAATTTTTATTTCATATATATATGTTATGCTCACTGTATTAAATATATATGTGTGACTAATCTAATATTTGCTGGACAATTATATGAAATCAATAGCGTAAATACAAATTGATTCCACAATTACAGAAGAGAAAAGAAGAAGATTAAAGTGACGACATATAATGACTTAAATGAGTAGAATGTTTTTTAGGATATTTATTTTTGCCATTTTGTTATCTTTTCCTTTTTATTACTCTGCCAGGAAACTCCAAGGTTTGGGCAACACATTTGTGTTTTGTGATTCTCTCCAATAGGAGATGTAGTTCTCATGAGGCCAAGAAAAGGCTAAATAATAAAAAATAAATGGCTGCAAATAATGAAATATATAGCATCTTGGAAAAACAAAAGAATGAAACATTGCTATGGTAGCAGCCACTGACTTTCACACAATCAATCGGCAGTTACATACTCACCGTGAACCCAGGGGCACAAATGCAAGCACCTGTGACAGGATGGCAGTCAGCTCCATTGGTGCAGGCACACCGCAGCATGCAACCCTCTCCATAGTATCCAGACGGGCAGGTCTCATTACAGTACAGCCCTGTCCATCCTGCGGAGCAGGTGCATTCACCAGAAAGAGGGTGGCAGCTACAACATAATGAGAAAGAAAGATGGAACAACAACAGGAAGGTGAGGGAAAGTTTCAACCCTGAGACTATCAACACCTACTTTGTGAGAGGGGTCAAAGTGTGAAGTCTTTGCTAACAGCATTCATCTATCTACATAGTTCATGTCTACGCGCCCCCAGAAAGATGAGCTGCCCCTTTTATCCTTCGTTCTGGAATGACTTATGTGGTCTCTGCCCAATTCCAGCCGGAATCAGAGTATTAACATTGCATTAACAATGAATGGTGCTGAGAAATTATGAATGAAGCAAGGGTCGCGATTAAAAGCTAACTGCGTGACAAGGATAGGAGGTGTCCGGACTTCAGATGACTGCTTGGCTTTGAGCTGAAATGAAGCAAAATTGGGTCGGAGAAGTCTTTAATCTGCAGGAGAGATGAGGAAGCTGTGTGTGGCTGGTTCCTGATCATATTGCATGGAGGTCTCACTTACCTTACAGTGTTTGTGGTGTTACAGGGGCAGTACTTGTCACAGATTAAGCCATAGAGGCCTGGGGGGCAGAATCTCTCTTGGCAATTAGGGCCTTTGAACCCTATTTCACACAGACAGGCTCCATTGATATGGTGACACTTGGCTCCATTCTGACACTCACAGCTCTGGTCACACTGTGGACCAAAGCTGCCCACGGGACAGTCATCTTGACACCTGAAGGACAGATAACACTGCATGTCTTAAATGCGTGTTCTTAAAACAGTCAAGTACATCACGACAAATAAGAGCCTGGAATGTTGACGTGACATTCAAATATTACAAAGGCTAAATCATCGATTAGCTGATAGCTATTTCAGTGCCCGACTGAATGTTTATGACATCATTAGGCAAATTCGCTCACAAATGTGTTTTCGCTCTCTTTCTATCTTGTATGCGCCTAAATACAATAACTTTTGTTTCAAAACTCAAATTTGACAAAACCTTTATATAAAAATCAACAAAAAGATGTTACACATTCTATATTGGTCTGTTAAATGTGAAAATATATTTATATTTCACCTAACCTTTCTCACTGTTAGAGATGCAAACTCGACCATTTGTTCACCACTTTAAATATTTATTTTGGATAAGGCAAAAATTGCCAGATAGTTTTTCTTTGCAACTTGTTCTAATTTTTAAAGGAAAGTGCTAATGGTAAATAATACATATTTAATTTGAACGTATTGTCGGACTGCTATTACCGTGAGGACATTACAGGAAAGCTCTGATAGTGTCCCGCTGTTCACGATCAGAACATCAGTATCTCAGCGATCGACGTCAGCCACAGAAATTAAAAGTGCTAGAACTGAGTTTCTCCACATGAAGAACTGAAGTCAGACAATTGATTTTTTTTATCTCTCTTAAATATACTGACTTCCATACAACATCCTCCTATAGAATCAACCCCCAGAGTCTAACAAAGCTAATACAAATAGCTCAATTAAATTATAAAATGGGGAAGTTAGTTTCACGTTTAAATTACCCTCACTTTCGTTTTATCGGGGGGACGATGGTATTACAATACAAGACAGCAGAGGTTGGAGGCTAACAGCATCCCAAATTATTCCTGGCAGGTTAATTCACTTGCCACTGATGAAATGAATGAGGGCAATTTTGCAAAATAATAAAGTAAAGAAAAAGGTTTGTCGAGGAAGTGTTTCCATCCAAGAGACACATACTTTAGTTGAACTAATAAACCCAGGCTGCTCCAGGCTTCTCTGGCAGGCAAGGGGAACTAAAAGATGTGTGGATATCAATGAGACCTGAATAAAAGACCATTACTTATAATTAATGAGCAGAATCCAAACGGCGCGTGGGCCATGGTGAGATCAACGGACGGGCAGGGAATGAGGAGGATGAAGGCTGTTGAGGGCTGATGGAACCTTGGCGGCCAGCATGAAGCACAAGATTAATTAAACAGAAAGCAAAAACACCTAAATAGCTGTAAATAGAGTTGTGGGCCTTTTTAAAATGCTTATTTCTCTTGGGTGAGAGATTACAGTATTCTAATATTTCCTCTGTTTTTTAAACAACAGACTTTTAGCCTCACTGGATAGTCGGCAAAGAAAACAGGTCGATGAGTGACTTTTCAATGTGCGACTATCGGCGTGAAAACATCCTTTGAAATGAAACAATCATATCAATCAGACCTATTTTCGAAGTAGCAGGATTAAAGGAGTGTCTGCCGCATACCTGCGTCCACTGAAGCCAGCTGCACACTGGCACTGGCCGGTAACGTGGTTGCACATCCCACGATTACGACAGGAACAGTCCTTGCTGCAGTTGCTGCCGTACTTGCCAAGTGGACATGGCTGGGCACAAACTGAACCCTTTTGAAAAACAGCCAGCAATGAAATGCATGAGATCAATCACAACCGCTCAGCTCAAGGTTTTACCCCCTCCTGTTTAACATGAAAGAAAAGAATCAACCGAAATGTGAATTTATAATTAAATGGGAAGTTCAAGGTATTCCCTAAAAAAATAAAAACAAGCTCACCAACTTCAGATTATTCTTAATGCGTGGGGTCACGGAATATTTCAGCTGAATTTAAAGTGGGATTGTTTTAGATAAATTTGGTCAGTGTTGCAAAATAGGGATCCACACGTTTTAAGACACAATGCAATTTAAAATTAGATTTGTATCTGCTTACTATTTAATATGCATTCAATTTGGATATCGAACAAATACACCCAGTTCTGACATATAAATAGCGTGGATAAGATTTGTCCATATCTTCCATATCTTTGATTGAAAAGAGTATAGTATCTGTGTGATGATGCAATCTTTGGTTCTTTCCCAATAAGAGGTTGGTATATATGAAGAATACAAGGATCACTTGGAACAAAGGTCCCCCACTGGAATCAAGTCTTAAAATGCCAGGAAACGGGGATGACCCTAGTATTAACTGCTAACTGTGGGTGTCCACTTGACATTACTTTGAGACCAGAGGTTTGAGAAGCTCTATAAAACCACCCTCTATGATTTCTTTTTTTTTGCCTGAAGCGAAGCGAGAGCAGGTGCTCCCATGTTCTCATTTATGATGGATGACAGCATATTGATCAAGACCTGTAAAGACCACAATTAGAGCTATAATGTCAACCCGCCGGTGATATTTAACTTTTATGATCTCTCAGGCCTTTCTTCCAGCATCACTCCCGGGACTTACCGTCCACCCGGTAGGGCAGGAACAAACTCCGGTGATGTGGTGGCACGTTCCTCCGTTCTGGCAGGGGCAGCGCTCCTCACAGTGGGGCCCGTGACTACCAGAGGGGCAGCGCTCTCCACAGCTGTCACCACACACAAGAGTCACATTTCTCTGACACATACCTTGTGTTTGCCTTCAGCTCTTTGCATCAGGAAAAGGCGGACAAACGACAAAGAGAAAGATGCAACTACGGTGCTGGTACTCACAAAGCTCCTGAGTACCCCGGCGCACAGATGCACTCTCCTGTTTCATGGTTACAGGTAGCACCATTGAGACATTGGCAGGGGAGTTGGCATGCCTTGCCGTAGTAGCCCTGCTCACAGAGCTCCTCACAACGCCATCCCTGGTACCCATCAGTGCAGACGCAGGCACCTGTGATGGGGTTACACTTTGCCCCATTTTGGCACTGACATCGATTACTGCAATGAGGTCCCCAGTAGTCGCTCTCACAGCCTGCAGGCAAAGAGAGAAGTAGCATGAGACAGACCACAGCTAAAGGGAACATGCACCAGAAGCTATCCTTGAAAACATCCGAGCACCTAGATTCCTCTAATGCACGCATGCTTCTTCCTGAAAAATTAACTTCCTGGAAAATACTCACAATCAATGACAATACAGTGACTCATAAGCAGAATGAACTTGACATTCATGTACAGTTTGTATTTATATTGTCCATTTTCTCTCAAACACATTTCCTTTTATTTTGGTTTTTTTAAATCTACTACTCGGGATATACTCAAGCCTCAATCGTGATTCCTCCGTGCCACAGAGCTATATCACAATCCAAAAACAATTAAAAACTCATCAGTGAGTTGCACTATTGGACACCATGTGGAAATATATTTTGTGTATTTTACTTATTTAGAATTGTTCTGTTGTGGCTGAAACTGACAAGCAGATATTCAAATATTCATAAAAACACATATTTTCCAAAAACTATAACACCTGGTTATGTCAACTATGTGATTTCTTTTGAGATTTCTTTCACAGTAATATAGAATATCAACCGGTGTCTTCAGGGCGTGTATTCGAGCATGCCCCGAGCATAATGCAGAGGAGAGGAATGCCCTCCACAGAACCATGAGGGAACATCATTGGATAAAAACAGGTTTCAGAAGAACAAGCACAGGAAGAAGATGTAAACAACACAGAGAGGACATGAGCCAGGAATCAAAATGAAGCTGTGTGTGCGAAACTGAGCCTCTGTTTCACACCTGAGAACACTGGAAAGCTTGTGTGGGATGACTATAGCCAACAAAAGAGCAGAAAAAAAATTCATATTCCATGTCAATATGAGCTTTATGAAGCATTAATCAAACTGTAACGGTGACTAATGCAATCTGTAGGGTGAAAAATATACCACACACAGCACTGATAGACATTACAGCTGCTTTACAGACATGCTGCTTAATCAAGTTGAGGCTTGAGAACAGATTTGCCTTTCTTTAAGTTGCTGTTAGCCTGTATGTACTGGACAGATCAATACAAACAACATCAAAATAATACGGAGTTATCGCCTACCTTGTGTTTTGAACTAAACACCTCAGGTGGGTCCAGTTATTACTTCAGAATATTACTCAGTTATTTAATAATGATAAAACCATCATAGAGAAAGGTCCTAATAACACCCACAGGCTGTTCACAACTTATAGAGGGACAAGCAAAAGAGGGTGCAAAGATTAAGAACACAAGGAACGAGTGATTTTTCAGATCTAACACTTTCTTACTTGCATGTCTTTTAACACCTTTTTCAGGTGCAAATCCATCATTCAGCTGTTAAAGCTGCCAGCCCGAGAGAAACCTCGACGAACCGGAGACTGAGGGTATATCAAGCTGCCGTGGCAACATTTAAACTTGTCTAAATGCATTTTTAAATAATAGTAATAGCATAGTGTCATTCAATGTGATGGAAATATTGAGACAAATTCACACTCTGTGACAAAATAAAAAGACCTCCAGAGGTGTCATCCCTCAACGACAAACATAAAAATTAGCCACCTTGCCAACTGTATTGTAATATTAGCACTCAACTAAATTGGTTAAGTTATACGACTTGCAGCTTTACAAGGGCTAATTTAAAGAGCTCAGTGACGTTGCTAAGTGGTACCTAAGGGAATGATGTAAAACAAGTGATTCTTACATTCCTCGGGGGGGGGGGACTATTTAGAAAAACTCAATACATCCAATATGCAAGCAAATAGCTAATCTTCAAAGTTAATTGAACAAGCGGTGGGCCAATGAGTCGTCATAACTCTCACCAGTGACATTGTTATTTCGAGGATTTAAGTGATTGGTACGGCCTTATGTCTCAGCAGTAGCCGCAGTATTGCTTCACATTAAAACCAAGCTTGAGTTTCCGGCCAGCACCGCAGCTGGGATGGTGAATATTCCACTATTGATTCTCCTATCATCGCAGACTCGGTTGTAAATGTTAGGACGCTTAGCCTCCTTCCTCCCTGTATGCTCGCTTTGCCAGAGCCGTGACCAGCCAGAGAGGGAACTTAATGAACCCTGTTTCATGGCTGGCAGTGACGCTTGTTTTTCCAGGTACACAGCAGGAAGATGATCAGGCCTTCCCTGATAGAGACAGGTCCGCCCTGAAGGGGGTCTTGAAGCCGGACAGGCTAGAGGCCACATTACATGGCTCGCAATGATTTGAACTAATCGGCTCCTGGCCTCCAGGCTGGCACGAAAGAATTCCCTGAAGGTTGAGCTGCTGCTACGCAAACAGCCCTGGCACATTAGGTTCGAGGTGTGCACAGGCAGTCTGGGTAATGGACGAGCCGCGCAGCTCAACTTTGTTCAGCACTCCTTAAGCACTCATCAGGGCCCCCTCAGATCAACAGCGCTCCCTCAGCACAGTACAAAAACAGGCAGTGCGTACGTATAAAACTGCAGGAATCATTGCCTCTGGTTTAAGCTTTACCACCTGACCAGCTTAGTGGGGAGCACATTTTATATCTCTACATGTATAACTCAAAATGTGACAACAAATGTTTCAATTTGAAGTTTTAAACCCTCTTTAGCTTGCAGCCAGAGGCCTCAGCACATTGAGAGTAAAGCTCATTATCTCGCTGACTCTCTCCTACACAGAGGTTCTCAAACTTTGCCCAGTGTTCTCTCACATCCTGCCTCTCAAAGCATTTAACTGTGATTACGAAGTCAGAGTTCACATTGAGCTGTGGGCAAAAACAAAGAGAAACGGCAGAGAAGCATGTAGCATGAAGGCTGCAGCTGTGAGCGAGTGCGGCTACATTGTCGAGGTTGATGAAGACCCCCTGTGGATTGTGGCATGTAGGCAGCAACTCCCACACACTAGACAAGCTAGAATCCAGCACATTATCTGGTCTGGGCTAGGGCAGTGAGGCTAACCAAATGACGAGCCAGCCCTGACTCTCAGTGCTTCTGTTGCATAATAGTCAGAAGGTGGGTAACCTCACACACAGGGAAAGGTCCAATCCCAAGGTGCTGAGTATAATCCCCTTGGCTGGAACAAAGCAGATCATGTTGAGGGGTACTGGCAGAAAGTAAACTTCTGAAGGTGAAGTCTAAAGAATGGGCTGAGAGAGCCATTATGGTGGCGCTGAGCTTTGAAGTGTGCTCCACAGTCTGCATGATCAGGGGCCGGCTTCAGCCGGATTAAAACCAAACCGCTTTCAGCAGCTGACTTCATTCAGAAGTTTTCCTGAACTTGGCATCTGCAGCTAAATGTTTGTTCTCTATATGCACCCGTCTATGCCTTAAGGCAAGCTCTATTTAACAGCAAAATGACACCCCCCCCTCAATTCAAATGCCATCAGAATTTAATGCTTCATTTAAATCAGTTGGACAAAGGGCTTCTCTGTAAAGGTGGGTCGCTCGTGGTTGTTGGAGCAAACACTTCTTACCCAACTCTAACGAGGAAAACCAGGTCATTACACTATTTTACACTCAGCCTGACTTTACTACTGTCAAAGTCACTCATTGTCACATGACTGCTATTAACACAGACTGTTGGCACTTGAGGAATAACTTAAGGCATACAAAACATTAGACAACACACTGCTCCGGCACCTGAGAGCTTTTTCACCCCCCCCCCCAAAAAAAATAAAATGATTACGGTACTCTTGCAGAGCTTGTGGCAATTCATTTTTACTGACAGATCTGAATTGTCAAATTATGATCCGTGACCAGAATTAACACAGGAGAGTCACTAATACAAAATGAAGAAATGGGCTTTAGAAATGTTAAATGTTAGAATAACCCTTTTTTTTAAAGGAACAATGAAACAATTTAGCTGACACTAGAATATGTTATATTCAGCTCTCCAGTCAATACAAGCTTCTTATAATGAGAGTTGTTCAATAAAATCGCCCATTCATCATCACAGCTCCCCGACTCAGTGAATGGAAGCAGACAGAAATGGTACCACCGTCCCGAGGGAAATGGATGATTGTTGCGTAAAGTGGCACATTTGCATTGAGTGATAAATGTATCTCAGCTCAGTTTAATTTACAGCTGTAAAAGCTACTACTAAAAAAAAAGACAAGCTCCACCGTCCCCTCCATGTTCTACTGATGCCTGTTATACCATTATTTATTAGTCAGACCAGACACAACAAGTTAACCATTACAGTCTCTGAGGAATGAAAATCTAAATACAGACAAGAAAATGGCAAGATTTCATCTTGGGGGCTATTTGGCTGATTTGGGATAAAATCATGCGGATTTGCTGATCACAAAGTTCAGTATAAGGCTCCACACGGAGCCTCCTGATACAACTACACAGTCGGTTTGACTGTTGCTATAAAACTAATGAGTGAATAACTTCATTCATTTATGGCTATGCATTGGTGATTAAACAACTGGCTCGGTTGTTCATCCTGCAGAGGATGTGATCGTTTGTCCAAGTTCTATCCAGGATGCAATACCGGATCAATAGGGGTTAACAGTGCTGGCAGTGAGGCAAAGTGGGCCAAAACGAGCGTGCAGCATGCGATGCAACTGAAAAAAGCAGCATATCTTTGTAATAATACAGGCTGTGTTGAATAGTGCTGTGAAAGATGCCTCTGTAAACCAGTCACTTGTTCCATAACAACCTGACGAGGCTCATGAAAGCTTCTGGATCCTTAAATTGTTACACAGCCCACTGCTTGTTTCAATTAATAATTTACTCTTCACCCTGTCCTGCAGAAAAGGCAAGCCCTTTGCTCTTTTGCCACAAGACTGTGACTAAAAAATGCATCCACAGCACACACTGAGACACAGTGACCGCAGTGTGAATGGAGCAACCACAACAACAACTAATAAAAGTAGATCAGTCATGGGTAAAGATGTAACAGCTCAAAAATAATGTCAACACGATAAAACTGGCTGTTACCACTCATAGTTTGCACACATCGATTTCCTGTTTTCAATTATTAATTCTAATTAGGATGGAGTGGAATGTACCACAGTGCAAATGCCGTCGATTTGCAGGGGTGTGACCGCATAGCGGAGACTGATGTACAAGTCAGTAGGGACACCCAAATTACATTCAAGAGAAGAAAATCCTAACGGCAAATCAATAGCATTTGATCCTGTGAAATATTCTGATATCTAGGAAATGGATGCACGAAAAGCTCAGCAGTACATGATGTTCGATTAGATATGTAAACCAGCAATATTGATGGTTGAACTGATAGATGACTGGTCCGAAAACAGAAAGACAGATAAAGCAAAGAAAAGCCCAAGAGTATGAGTTTGACTTTGCAGCATCATCTCTCTAGGATAACGTAAGTTCTTCAGAGATGTCTCTGCGAAAGAAAAAGAATCCAATCCTGGAGTTAATCTCACATGAACGGCTGCCTCTGAAAGCAGTGTTGTTCTTTCAGTCTCTGAAAATCACCAGGCCCATGAATTATTCTCAAAGTCAAAGCGAAGAGGAAAGTAGACAACAGCAACTTAGCGAGCGCTGCGTGTGAGACACACACACATACACACAGAGTGAATGAGAGAGAGAGAGGGTAGCTAAAAATTAATCGCGCCATCTCATAATAGTCGGAGGTTGCAGAGTGGAAGAGTCCAGATGACATTCAGCACGAAAGATGGAGCAGCTTTTAAAATATTTAAAACATGCACAACAATGGATTTAATCACTGGTCACTTTAGATTCATCTAAAGTTGTCTAGTTTAAGGAAACACAGAAGAAGAAAAATTTCCATCCAAAACGTGATTTAAGAATCAAAGCAAGGACCAACGTTATTGATCTGTAGATCTCAACCCTCTTTTTGTTCTGTGACAGAGGGCGATTTTGTCATTCATACTACATTATGATTGGAAGGGACGTGAGTCCCAGGAACATGTCCTAGAATCATAATGTACACGCAAATGTTTAAAGTGTGAGCCTGAGAGAATCACCTGGCGTCAAGTTTCTTTGCAAATCTAATTTCTCGGGGGGGGAATTCATCACTTTGAGGATGTGGCTGCCTGCAGGAAGTCAGCACTTTTTGTCTTTTATCCATCTAAACTCAATTGAAAGATCTTAATGAAGTGCACGCTACAGGATATGATGAACTCCTACAGCTCTCAGCTTCTCCGCTCAGACTTTATTCAGGCTGACGACACATGCTTTGGCTGCTCCATGTTAAAAGACAATGTCAGTGGCATTGACCTTGTTTTGCCATGCCCCCCCCCCCCCCCCCCAACTATAAAAAGGCCTTCTGGCTTCACTTTCTGCAGAGCACAGATTGGGTGATCATTAATGCAGCTTGTGTCTGCTAATAATTGCATTTTCGCTAAAATTTCTTAGATCTTTATCATCCAGATGCCCTTTTTTTTTGTCGATACTTAGATCCACAGTATCTCTTTGTTCTACTTAGCATGCCCTCGCTATGCGATAGGGTCTTGTCCTTTTTTGTCCTTTTCTTTTCTTTTAATTGAATTTCTGGGCTTTTAATGTCTGCATTGCTAGTCTAATCGGAGAAGAGGAAAGTAGAGCTGTTTATCTCGCAGAGGGTATTTGTAGAGATGTTAATGTTTTTGTTTTTTAAGAAGAAAAAAAAGCTTTAAAACTATTCTGCAAGATGGGAAACTAGGCTTGCAATGATCTCAAGATTCAGAAACTAAGCACTGCCTTCTATAGAAAACAATGCTAGTGAGGACAAATGCATTTCATATGAGCCAAGTTAGCTTCTGATTCCTTTTGTGCTTTGCGAATGTATAATATAAATAATGCTGGCTCTCGGCGATCAGTCTCAGACAATGTAAAGACAGGGATAACTTTAAAATAAGGTGCAGGCATTCTACTATCTGTCAGGCAAACAACATGCAATGTCTCATCCTAAGAGAACAGCACAGCTGCATATGAGGCACAGCAGAGCAGAATGCAAAATACCACCCCAAATACCCTGGGGCCCAAAGGCAAATTTGATTAAAAGTTTGTTTTTCTTCACTCTCAACAAATGGAGGAGCTTGTCGATGCGGCACTGAAAGTTAATTGGACTTGGCAGGGCCAGGAGTTCATTCGTCAGCATTGTGTGGGGCTTGCCTAGGAGGAGCAGGACAATCAATGTCCCTCAGGACGGCCTGTAATCACTGCAACACTCCAATGAAGTCCAGGGTTAAACATCAGGAGATTGCAGGTGCACCAAAGGATCTGAGAAAGACTGCTAATATGCTCCCCACTGCCACAGCCCAGCAAGGACACAAGCAATACAGCACCCAAGGGACAGAGGGATCCCTGCGACCAGAAATAGACCTGTCCCAGGGCCGCACATAGAAAGACCAACAACCAGTCATGTTAGCATGGGGAAATTTAGAAAATTAAGTGTGACTTACAAACTGTGAAATGAGCCAAGAACAGTTTTGTTCTACATTAGTATTCAGAAGATATCTCATCTCTCTAAACTGTTATCATAGCATTTCCGCTATTTTAGACACACTGACCTTCTCTTAAGGACAGGAGATAAGGCTTCTTAATGTCCTTATTAAATCAAACCCTCTATACCGATTGTCAGAGCTGGGTAGTGTGTTCAGGGAGTCCTTAACCCCCCCCCCCCCCCCCCCCCCTCTTCTGACTAATAAGCATCACAGTAATAATGACCACTGGGATCAGATGCCGTATCTTCAAAGTTCAGAATTATTGTATCATCCTCACCATCGCCGTAGTGTTCAATGATATTCACTTATTTGTGCTAAGGTTATATGTAAAGGAAGAGGAGAGAGGGAGAGAGGGAGAGAGAGAGAGAGAGAGAGAGAGAGAGATTTTAGGCAGTCCCCCAAAGGTAATGGAGCAGTGAGCTCCTGGGAACAATAAATCCCGGTTAATGGGACGGTACAAAAATCTTCAGAGCCGAGCAAAGTCAATCTGCATACAGAGCCAATGAGGCTCATATGTGTACAGAGAACGCTATAAGAATATGTATGCACATGTGTGTGTGTGTGTGTGTGTGTGTGCCACAATTTAATGAATATGAGCATGCTAATGCAAAACCTCTCAATCACATTACGACTGCCAGACGTGTGTGTGTGTGTGTGTGTGTCATCAGCAGTAAGGAAGGCTACAGTCAGCTTTGATGCATGCGCCACAATTCATTCAATGGACTCACAGTCCGTCAGTTCAAGTCTCAGCAGACTGATTTACACCACACATAACTCGCACAAGTCACTACGAGACATGCAGGAAAAGATTTGAGGTGCACTCCATTTTCAGACGTCTCTGCCGGAGCGTGAGCACGAATGAGCGCAGGAGGCATGCATAGGTGAAGACAGCAGACTAGCCAAGCAGGTCATTACAAAATGTCTTACACAGAAAAGACGTCACAATCCCATTTAAAGTAATTAGCAGGACAAACACTAAGTTGTCATAGAGGCATGAGCTGTTTTTATTTCTTTTTAAATAAAATGTTCAATTAGATTTTACAGTAAAGAGGTAAAAGTTCTGTTTATATTCTGTTCACTTATCCTTGTGGGCTAATGAAATGGAGTGCATCCTTTCCTAGTTAACCGTAAAGCTGATTCATAAATATACAAATCAGAACAGAATGAGAACAGCCCTGTCCCAAAAACATCAGAACACCCAACCAAATTATTCAAACACATAATATTTAGGTCCCAGGTGAACAAAATAAAAGCAGGTTCATCTCAGTGAATATGACGCATGTGCTGTGCAGGAGAGAACGAGTAACGTTACCACATGCTTGTGTATAAAATGGCTGTTTGCTCCCTGGTGTAATGAAGTGTACATAAACACAGTCCTGTCGTTGCAGCAGGGCTTCATGGACACCAGCAAATACACACAGAGGAGTAAGAGAGTTCCACAATAGATTGGTCCATCCCCTGTTCGCTCCAGAAATGCTGCTGCCTGAGAGCTTTGCTCTACCAAAATGAGCGAGGCAGCGCTCGCTACAAGCTGCGACAAAGCCCTTTCAGAATAATAGAGTAGGAATATTTTTCCCTCTCCCAAAATGCCTCTCCTCGCATGCTTGTATAATGATGAATACAATCGATTTAGACTTCAGAGCGGCGTGGAGATCAAATCTCACTTTTCCAGTTTTTCTTTCGTTATTACGGGCCCATCGTTTTAAATTAAAGCGGCGTGTTGCTTCCATGCTGATGTAGACACTCCAAAGACATGTGCGCATAAACACTAATAAATATTGAACACTCTACCCTCGAGATTAACGGAGAGGGAAGTTATGAGTGGAGCCATAGTAAATCTGTGTGAGCATCTCTGTTCTTTTCAGTGCAATCCGCAGTCTCTTAGTCAATCACAGCCATGCATGTCAATGTCCTGCTGCTCTCGGATTAGAAAAGAACCATTTGGCACATCATCACTCTCAGAAGTCCACACGTCTGAGAGTGATGTGTAAATGCGGGTGCCGGAGGGACATCTCACACCGGTGTGTTTGAGGCCGATACAGTTTAGCTGTGAGGTTTTGGTCTGCTTGCTCCTTCATTTTTTCCTCTTTATTTAAATGTTGTTTTGTTTTGTTTGTACCGGTTATTGCTGTCATCTCCAATGAAAGAAGCAAATGAAGCAAAAGAGAGAGAAAAAAAAATCTGTCATCTCTTCTTGACCAAGGCTGATTTATCACTTTAAAACAAGTTTTAAAAAATCGGAATTAAAACTAAATAATTTGCTTATTTTTGAAGATAACAATTAACATAAAATAAGTAGCATATACCCCTGATATGGTGCAACAGCCCCCGAATAAGGTTTCGTAGGCCACATTCATCAATTAACCATGTGTGTAGCACTCGCAGCAGTGGCTGCCTTCTGAATAGAATACATTAGGGAGGAATATGTTACCTCACGGACCACGGCTGACCAACCACATTAGATTTGGCTATTAAGTGTGATAGATTTCTTCTTAAAACACAAAGGATATTTTGTGGTTAACAAAGCTAAACTACCCTTTGGACTTTTCAGACACTTACCTTAGTACCATTGATTTTTAGAATCCTTGCACAAGTGGATTAACAGCTCCACCACAAAAAAAGGAAAATCACACCCAGAGAAGGCAGTGGAAACACTTAATAAGCTTCTCATTCTATTTTCAATTTTATTTTTTACATTTCCTCTTCATGAGTGCTGAAAACGTATCATTATCTAACTGATCAGCATGGGATCAATCATCAGAGGACTTAATTACACCTACCGTTCTGCAAGTGATGGCCGTCATAGCTAAATATACTTTGCACAAGCAGCATCTATCTTTACCATTTCCCTTAGTTGGAAGCTGTTATTATGCTGGCATGTACAGACTGATCCTGCGTGACAGCCTCATTAGAGTGGATTAAAGTACAAGAGCACAAAAGTACACCGCAACTGACAGCATAGGTCTGGGAAAACTTCAGGCAAAGAATCGGAAAAAATTCTGAAAGCAATGAGATATCTTTTATTCAATTAACTGAGATGATTTTACCAAGATATTGCATCATTCTCTCTGCAGCAGCATATATGGTACAACAATCAATACTAACACAAAAGCATAGTGTTATGCTACAGTAGGCTAAAACGAGTAAAGTTGTGTTGCTCACTCCCACGAGGAGCGCTCCATCCATCTGAATTGCCTTTGGAAAAATTGCTGCTGTGTCAGTTCGACTGATATCAACATTTTTTTCATTTATTATTATTCTTTTTTTTTACAAACTGAATCCTACTGAGAACAATGGCTTTTCTCTAACCTAATCCTACTACTGGGAGAGAGATAAATAAATACACTGCAGCAGAGTAGAGTAAATATACATAAAGACTGCAAGGTAAAGAAGAAGAAGAAGACACAAAAACTGATCAAAACAAATCGAACACCTGCAGGAACAGGCCACTGTGTCGTTAAATGCAAAGGGGAAGAAGAAGAAAATAATTTCATGACGTGATTAGAGCAACATGTTCAGGGCCACAAACACAACTCACTGGCAGTAAAGCAACCGCACAGCAGACAACAACAATTAATCATGCATCGCTCTTTCGGGAAACCTCTGCTCATAATGCTCCGAATCAAAACGGGATGTAGAACGAGAAAACATTTGCAAATAGCAGTCGAAAGCAAACACTTGCTGTTTTGTGTGTGGACCACATCTAGCAGCGCGCCTTCGAGGAGACACACCAGGACTCCAGGCAGGTCAAAGAGCGGGCCTGGTCTCAGTGGGATTGTTGCCTCAAGCCAGGGAAGAGGATGAAATGTTTTCTGGCTTCAGCAGGTGGACACCAGCGGGTGAGAAATATGCAGCATTTGTCTTCAGCCTTTACCGCGGCTGCAAACTTACTGCATTGCTCCCACCTTGTCGCCTTCTCTTTTCTGGCCACAATCAGTCCAGCTCTTTATTTTCACCACCTGACCCAAATACATAACCGCTTCCTGGTGGGTGCTGCTCCAGAAACCAGGTCCAAGCCTTTGATCCAGCTCCAGATCATTGGCTGAAAGGCTGTCACTTCAGCTTTAGGCCATCCAGCATCCCACGGCAGCTCTTCATCTCCAAGCCCGGGTGACACACTTTTTTTTTTAATATCGCACTCACACAACCTGCATCATGTGACCGACTCATTCTGCCTTCTCACTAACTGTTGTGACAGAGAGTTGGCTTTCATGTGAGCACAAATACCTAAACTTATTTATGACACACTGGTAAACAAACAGAATCCAGTGAACATTGGTTGTGTTGGAAGTAAATAAACGTTAATATGAACTTAGTCACAGTGTAAAGGCTGCATGCATTTACACAAAGACTACTGAATCGCCAGCCTGACCGTACTGAAATTTAAATTTACAATGAAAGACAAAAAACATGCTGAACCAATTACAGGAATGAAAAGAGGGCAGATTTAATTTAAAATTTGGCACGCATTCCTCATTTCTACAGATGAAAGCTCGTAAATGAAAAAGTCTGGAATCATGCCTGGTATGGAAATCTAAAGTTATGAATAATGCCTCTGTCTCAATCATCAAGTCTGTTTAAATAAGGTGAATTAGCCCAGCACCTGCAGGCTGAAAGGCACGCACGGCTGCACTACTAACTAACCAAGAGTGCGACACGAGTCCCTTGGCTCCGTGAACCTCACATCCTCCCGGTTTGCATTCCTCACCGGTCTGCCGGAGTGAGCGACGCCACGCAGCACAGGCTTGTCATTTATGGCCAAGAATCCACCATCAACGGTCCAGGGCTGCAGCGAGAGCAGCTGATTTACGCATGCTTACTAATCAGGGAATGGCTCTCCTGTTAATGAAACCTCATAGCTCTATGCAATAATACCAGCAATATGATTTTAGCTCCAATGACTCATTCCCAAATATGCAGTAAGGAATATCGGATAATTCGACAGGGAGCGGTTGAAGACAATTGTAGTTCAAAATTGGGGGTCAGAGATGTTGACACAGAAAATTGCTTTCTGGAAATGTCATTGATATCTGGCAAGAGCCTCCTGTAAACACATTATTTTTCTGTAGACATGAATGCCCCAGATGAGTAAATGGATTATTTCCTCCTCTTTGGCTGGAGAGATGCTCTAGCATTTAGCTGATATCAGGATGGATATGCCGTACCCCACCCTCCCCTCCCCCCTGGAGTCCAGCTCTGGGAGCAGTGAGGAAATCCCAGTAAACAGAAAGGCCAGCACATTGGTTTGTTTCAGCTTGGCATTGATTCTGCTTAACAGGTCCTAGACTCCAGTCTAATCGTGATTAAAACCGTAACAGTAAGATCGGTAGGCGCAGGGGGAAGCAACGATCCATCCATCCATCTGTTATATTCATCAAGCAAATCACTTCCACTTCCGGCAAAGGAAAATACATCCATTGTGACTTACCTGTTCCACTGGCTGTGTTTGCTAAGACGAGAGGATGCAAAGCTGAGCAGCTTTGAGATTGATGCACAATGAGGCAAAATAGGAGGAGAATTCACAGCAAATTCTTATGGACTAACGGCCTGTGAATGCCATTCTGGAATAAATGAGTCGTAGAGACTACATGCTGCTTTAGGGCTAAAGTGAACTCACCACTTGAGCAGTCCAGTCCTCCCCATCCAGGCTCACATTGGCAAGTATCGGGGGACACACAGCGGCCGTGGACACACTCCTCTGTGCACAGGGCTGAGACACACAGAGACGTGCCTTCATGAGTCAAGAGTTCACACAGATACGCAGAGTTTAAAACGGCATCAATGTGTCAATAAATAGCGTAATGAAAGCACCGAGATAACAGCTGAAAGAAAATGGCCCATCAAATTGAACACTCAATATCACCTTAATACCATCAAGGGACTAAATCTTAACCACGGCACTCATATTCGACATCCATCACCTCGACTTGGCACCGAGCAAAATGATGTTTGAGTCTTTGGTCAACATTTCTGTTCATCACGTCCTTCACTTTAACAATGAAAAAACAAGCTGTAAATCCTGTCTAATTTGATCAGTCGGTGCTTTGTCCAATAATAATGCTTTAATGTAGCAGGTCCAGGCACTGCAGTGTTTAATATGCAGTTTTTCGTGATCATTCATATTGACTAACACGACACCCAATTGATTGGGCTGACATCAGCATGCCACGGAGCGTGTTCGCTCAAGAGTTGGAGGGTTAGATAGTAAAGTGACCTAAAAGGATGTTTTCGGGGTTTTTTTTGTCACAATACCGTTTTTTTTTTTGTTAAACGAGGAGAAAAGCATCACAAAAATAAGCACTTAGAATGAATAAATCTATGGCCGCCAAGGTCATCTAGCCGGCAGGGTTAAGACAGAGGCTCTTATCTGAGGAATGAAACACTCAGACCAATTCGAAGAGAGAGAGAAACCCCCACTGATGAGAATCAGCAGTCCACTAACAGCCTGTGGAGAAATGATACACAAACCAAGGACAGCAGAACAGACAGACCAAAACTTATCAGCCTCCATCTGACGCTTTAAACAACTTCTGCTTCTTTCGCTCTTTATTTTGTCTTGTTTGAAAAAGCCCAGTAGGGCAGCGTCTGTGGGCTTTTTTTAACCCACATATGTCGTGGGGCGGTTTTGCATCTTTGTGTGCAACACTATATTGCTCACCCTGCAAGGCAGCGAGGTCAGCACAGAGCTGGACGCAGGCCTGAACAGTGCCACTATAGATTATCACTCAATCACACTTTGATTAGGATCCACCCCCCTTGCGGGAGAGATGCAGCGGGAGAGGAGAAAGTGGAGAGAATCCCAAACACCCCCAAGCCAGCACTAATCGCAGAAATGCTCCCAAGGCAAAAATGGTAAACCAGAGATTGAAAGATAATTCAGGACAGACTTCTGAGCATCAGTACTCAGGCAGAAAAACTGTCTAATTACAGTAAGCCAGCCAAAAGAAATGGGGGCTTCAACATTTGTGCTGACGAAAGTGTGAGATTGACTACATGTAATCAATGGGCCACGCGTATGCAGAGTATTCAAACAGATGAGGAGACAAATTCAATGTCACCACAATGAGATGATTTCGTTTACTTTCAATGAGCAAATACTGATCAGCGAGAACAGAGAAATGCAAATGTGTCACATCCTTTTGGGGACCCCCTCCCCCAGACATATAGAAATCAACTTTTGGATGTGGGAGAGCGGATGAAGCGCTCCCTTCTCGTGAGATCTTAACCGGTGTACTGAAGGGATGGCATAATAAAGTAGGAGGTAGGTCTTTCATTTTAATTGAAATTCATGAATCACTCTGCTTAACTCGTGTCTGTGGAATCTGTTGGAAAATTGAGTCTTTCATTTAGATAAAAGCCTAATCTAACTCATTATGTAGAGGTGTTATCAGAACAGGGAACAATGGAACTAATTGGTGATTGTCAGGCCGTGTTAATAAATTTAATATTCCTACTCAGACAAACGACAATCTTTTAAAATGTCTGATAAAATACATCTGTATTGTCTCTAGCAGTTATTATTGCTTCCATTTTTTTGAGAGCTGTTTTGCAGAGAGAGAGAGAAAAGACCTCCCAGTGCAAATGTGTTCATGGCTTTTGCAAAACCCTGATAGTGAAAATGACTTTTAAAAAATAAGACATTGAACATAGAATGATACGGCAGATGGATAAACCAATCTAAGAGATGGAGTATGGCCACAGAAAACATCAAACAACCACTTCCAACGCTTCTGCCACAGTGATGATTACCTCTGCTGAGGCGACCTGAATTACCTGAATTTCCATCTGGGATTAATAAAGTATTCTGAATTTTGAATGTAATTGCCGGCGTCTGTCTGTCTGTCGGTCTGTGCGCCCGGCCGTCCGCAAGATAACTCAAAAAGTTCTGGACGGATCTGGATGAAACTTTCAGAAAATGTTAGGAATGTTACCAGGAACAGATTAGTAAATTGTGGTGACAATCCAGAATAGATCCTGGATTCTGGATCAGTTTGAAAATGTAATTAACACCGCAGTCAATGGAGCTTCAAACATTTTCCTCAATATCTCGGTTGATTATTGACAAATGTTTCTGGAATTTTTTACACAGTCATGTAGGGGACCTCTACCTTAGCCCCGAATTTCATCCGGATTGGATCCAGAATGCCGTTTAAAAAAACATTTAATTTAACATTGAAAACCCCTTTTACAAATTTTAAAATCTGTTAAAAAATACACATTAAGTCCGATTCGCTTTTAATTTTCATGGTTGGTGTGTAAATATACCAAGGACAATTTATACCCTTTTGATGATTATCCAGATCATCATGTGGATGGTGTAAACCTAATTAGGAGGGGAATAAGCTGCTCGGTGGAGGTTTGCACTCTCTGAATGTTTTTTTAGTTTTTTTTAAAACAGTGTCTTCAATGCATTAAAAAATGCAACAAAGCCACAATTAAATCAAAGGAACCAAATTATTTTCTAGTGAATTCTAGTGAATTCACAGACAACTTTTGCAATGCCATTTCACGACAGGACAGGCAAGTCATCTGGTCATAATGCTCTGCAGAGAGAGCAGCTCATAGCCACGCAGAGCTCGTCGACCTCGTCTGAAGATATTATGAGCTGTTGTCATTAGTGAGTTTCTCTCACTTTCTCATGCACAACTCTAATAATCATGCTTATTAAGAGGGAAATAAATTTGCACGGCTTCTATGAGGGTTGGCTACAGATTTAGGTAATGATTTATGACAGATCAAAGTGCACAGAATTGACAAAGACCTCTGGTCAGAAACTTCAAGAGCTACTTAAAGGAGAAATGGATCAAAGTTAAAGGAAAAGCAAATTAAGCAGTCCCTACCAATAGACATGATGAAACTGAGAAAAAAGCAAACCCTTTAAGATAATGTTACTGATTTAGTTTACTTTTGTTTATTTGTGTGAATATTTTGATTCACTGAATGTTTTATGAGATTATTTAGCCTCTGCTCATTAAAGCTCATGTAAGTGGTAAGGATTTTGTTACGTCCTGGTTTATTATTTTTTAATTCTGTGTTTCTCCTCCTTTATTTCTGTTTTTCTTTGAGTGAGCTGACTGGGGCGTGAACAAGACTCACCTGAGATTGATTTCCTGTGATCACCTTTTATAGTTCCTGCTCTTCTGCCCGTTCGTTGCTAGATTAGGCTTTCTACCCCTGTCTCCGCACCTTGGGGTCCACACTCAACACCTAGCCTTGACAGATTTCCCATATGATGAATAGACCCGTAATGGCCCATTTTGCCATTGCATGCAAAAACAGTTTGGGGACTGCAAATCTCTTAATCCTGGTAACAAGACTGCTGGGATTAAATGCTTTGCAAAGGCAGCAGTAATTTGAATTTCCCTCTTGACCGGCGTCATCTCTTGACAAGAAGAGAGAGGCCATATACAATATCAAATCCAAACCTATTATCATAAAGGGAAGGCCAGTTTTGCGATGCGCATCCACAGTTTGCAGATTCACCAAGTTAATACCCTGTTAATTACCAAATTGGTGCATTAACAGTCAAATTATTATTGATCAGTCTGCGTGTCCCCCCCTCAACACTCCCAGATAATCACACGGGCTCTTATTCTTTTCTGGCTGATTTCCCGGTGTTCCGCTGGCCTGAGGCTAGTCAAGCATAGACAAGGGCAAGCTCAGCTGTGGTCAAAGAGCATGCCCACACGGCGGCAGTCACTATATTTGTAGCTCCCTCGTGTCGTAGAAGATCTAAGAAAATATTAAAGTGTGATTGTAATCTTTTAGAAAGGGAATAAAACATTCGGTAAGGCGAGAATATCAAAAGCCGTAACTCTCAGAAGCTATATATTCACTCTTTATTTGCCCAACATGCAAAAATATTCAGTTTGATGTGTGTGAATAAAAATAGAAATCTATTATCATTAATGAAGTTCTGCAAATGACAGTGAGGGATTGTTAGCAGCATATTGCTATAGTCTAATTTTTGGTCTCTTCTCTCATATGTTATTAAATTCCTCTGTGATTTTATTTATGGGGTGGGGGGGTGCTATACCTACTGATTTTGTAACTGGGATCCTCTTGGCTCATTAATTTTTCTCACTGCCATACAACTTCAATTAAGTAGTAAAGCAGGGTGCGGTGTCTGCAACAAAGTGCTGCACGTCCACGTTAAATCATGCTCGGCCATCTTAAATATTGACATGGATGGTGGGTGGCATGTTAACAGATGTGGTAGCAGAGTATAGTCATATTAGATTTTTGTATCTAAAAAAACACACAGTTGATGCCGCCGAGCGGTTGTTCCATCCGCAGGAAGGATCGATCCCAATATTTCCCCCATTTTTCCACATCTCCAGCAAGCATCACCAAACAAGGACAAAGCGTGCTAAATGAAGGATACTCACGAACACACAAGTCTCCAGTCTCAAAGTAACCAGGGCAACACTGCGAGCGGCGCCTATACATGGTCCTGACTCCCCGCCGGTAAGCCGTTTTATAGCTGATCCTAGGAAACACATCACACCAAGACAGCTCTGTGATGTGCCATTTCTGAAGGGCAGCAGGACATATAGGAGGTTAACCCCATAATGTCATTGCCGTTAGGGAAAGTTCAACACGGAAAACGTATTAAAAACCAGTAAATAGTTCTTTCCAGCGAAATACAAAAGTCAGTATTCGATGCCACAGTGTATTTATTTAGTTTGAGGGTGCTATAAAATGTTTGATTAATGGAGAAATCAACCATTGGCTGCCCAGATGATTAAGACATTAAATGAATCAAATAAAAGTATATGAATCGTTTTTTTTAAAGAATAAATGTTTTTTCTCATGTTCTGGCACCTTTAAAAAAAAGCATTATGGGTGCTTTATGGCACAGGTGCTGATGCAGCCTCTGGTCCAAATATTCACATTTACAAAACATTCCAAGTAGAAAATAACTTTGTCCGATACGCACATATAATAAAAACTCAACTGATGAAACAAATGTTACACACGTACTTAAGAGAATTGTTAGGGATGTGTGTGTTGCTTTTAATAGAATACATTTCATAACTTCATTCACGGGCTCAGCTACATCGACAATGGTGTGTGCATTAACATTCAACAATAAAGAAATATTTGAGTCCAAGGTCCCAGATGTCCCTGCTACTGGACAATCTGTGTCGATGTGGACAAACCATGACCTCTAGGTGAATACAAAAATCACCACATTCAGACAAGAATTTTTACAAGTGCATTGCAACATTAAAATGAGCGCCTCTTTGAAGCTGGCTCCTGCATTCTTTTTGAGGTGACGCTGTGCGGCCTGTTGTAGTTCAGAGACTTGGCATCCCCGGGTGCTTGGTGCGCCTGATTTGGGCAATCTCTCAATAAGCAAGCAGAGTATATTTGATAATGAATCCCTGACAGCTCTGAAAGGAGATTTATTGTGGCATTCATATACTTGACTTTTGTTTTTGTTTATGGCGGGGGACAGCAAAGGGCAAATCAAATTTGATGAAACTTACCTGTGCCTTGTGCATTTAAACCAGTTGAGAATGTCTGTGCATCTGGTGTAGTAGATCTGATCAAATGGATGAGCGTAGGACTCCTGCACGGTCACGGCATAGCTAAAAGACAAACATACGGTATGTTTCACTGCAACTATTTGATCACATTCATCAGAAAACAAATACCTCACCAGGGCCCTGAAAGAATCAAATAAAATAACTTTGATATGCAAAGATGTTTGTGCGATATATGCAGTCACAGGCAAACCAAAGATATTGGAGGACCTCAAAACCATGAACAACCCACTTAAAGGACTCATTTCGATGCCAACAAGGTGGAACCACAGTCCCTAAGTACCCTCGCCTCGGCTAGGCAATAATCCAGATAATATATCTTCACAGCTATCATTCCTCCCCTTTACATTGAGGACAGGAATTATTCCTGCTTATTTCTCATAAATGACACTACCCGGCACAACTCATAATTATTCAGGCTCTATGGCTTTCGAGATTGATTGGGAAGAGAGTACAGTGATCAATTTGCCTGCATATTTCATTTGAAACTGCAGCTCCTCCCTCCTCTCCGGGCTTGGAGGCTTGAGCTTTGTGGGATCGATACTGCTGTATGGACTTTAAGAATGGATCTAGATTTTAAGATAAGAGCACATGCAGCATGATCTTAGCTGATTGAAAGGGCCAGGTTCAATTATTTTCAAGTTGTGCTGTCTGAGTCGAGGAAATCTTCTTTGCGATGAATCGGTGAAAGAAAGATATCCAGCAAGATCCTGTTGTTAATGGGTGAATGGAGTTACACCAATCCATCTGTGCCGCTGTGTGCGCTGTGATGATGTCATATGATGCCATGCTGGGTGCCATTGTAGCGTACAGTTGGAGATAAGAGGACGCTTCAAAGAATGTACGTATGTTCAAAATTAAATTTTTAGTTTATGAACTGGTAAGGTATCAGGTGTTCCCAGGACAGGCAAGGCAGCTCATATTTGAGAACTCTTGTGACTTCTGGGACCACCAATGGGCCATTGTTCAGTAGCACATGTCGCGAAAACGTGCAAAGTGCAGGAAGCATCCCAACAAACCAATGCCTGAACCGCCTCCATTGGCTCTTTCAGCACAAAAGAGCAGTATCTGTACTCCTTTGCGATGCCTGAGCTACTTGCCCTGAGTCCAGCCACCCAGCATATCCCCTTCCAATTTTACATTTAAGGTATTGTGGTACACAACAGAATGATGCTCACCTCTCCCAGTGGCTGCAGACATTTGGGTCATCTGGGTTCAGAGTCCATACACTAGTGGTCAGAACAAGCAGCAGGGCTAGCGGGGAGGCAGATGACCCCATCTTTCACTCTGGAACAGAGAAGAAAGATAGTTGTTGTTCTGTGAATATTGGTTTGTGTTGTGTATTGAGCAACATACAGGTAAAGACATTTGATTTTTTTTCAAGTAGTTCTGAAATAGTACTATTAGCCCTTTAAAGGCCTTTCGCAACTTCTACATCATATATTTCCCACACAAAAATCTGATGTATACTAGACACATGCATCTGCATTTTCCATGTGAAAATTTTGCCAAAATTATATATATTAAAGTACATATTTATACATTTATGTTATTATTATTATTATGCAAAAAATTGCAAATTCCAGCTACAAAAAGTTCTAAAGTGGAGGAAGATTGTCAGAGGAAAAAGCAGCCATCAGTTTCTGATTATGCGTCTGTACAGTCAACTCATTGGATGTTTGGGGTAAATACACTCGAAAAAAAATACAATAAACACACTATTCAACCATCCATCCATCAATCAATCCATTTATTTTCTTGACCCCTTTATCTGTAATCGGGTCGTGGGTAAAACAGACAATCTAGACGGTCAAATTCAGATAAATAAATGAATAAAAAACTGCCTGTAAATTAGTGCCTCTAAAATGCACTGTTTTTTTTTTTATATCTGCACAGAGCCAAGCTAGCTGTCTCTCCTGATTTGTTTCCAATCTTTATGCTAAAGTGTCTCCTGACTGTTTATGTTAACATATTCAGTGAAATCAATTTTCTCAACTAACTCTAGCCAAGAAAAAGCAAATATTTCCAAAAGCATCAAACTCCATCTTTCAAGCTCGAATGGCTCATACATAAATGGCCATTCTCCTTCAGCGCTTTTCTCCCATGCGTTTCTCCTTCAGCGAGACCTTCAAAACGTGCCTGCGCTCTACCCAGTGAGCGGCGGCAGAAATGACAGTGACAGCTAATGAGTTTAGACCAGCAGCTTATTTCATTAGATGTGCAGGCAGAAAGAGTGCATATGATTCAACAGGCATTGACACTGATGGATTTGCTACTTGTGCCGATCTTTCCTAATTAAATCACTGCAGAAGATAAAGGATGTATTATGTGGTGACACGCATGACTGGCAGGCAACATGTCGCACGCTACGGGTTAATACCTAAATCCCATTAGGAGTAACAAATGACCGTATTTTACGTATGGAAGACGACCTCTTAACTTTACAACAGATATCTCAGACATGGTTCTGCTAACAAACACATGAAGCAAATGCAGGAAACTCATTCTGTATTTTGTATTGTGCAGGAAACACAATGTGTGATTGATGGTCTTGTTGCCGTGGACGTGACGTATTGTGTGTGCTTCAGTGTGTTATTGGCCGTGTGTTCAATATTTCTGAGTGACTGTATCCAGTAACACAGACATTGACATGTTCGGCTAATCTTCCGCAGTGATAGTCACATGTAGTTCATTCACGTGTGAGAGGCAATCAATCAGACTGCCATTTCCTCTAAGAGCTTAAAGCCATGTTCATTTCCTTAACAGGGTGATTAATCAAGAAGCACACGTATTAAAGGGCTACAGCTGATTTCATGTTCTGGCCACTCCCTGAAACAATCCTGTTAAATACTCCATGACCCTGCTTGATTGACTAAGGCTTTCCATGCACCTCTGATTGGACCACCTCACTCAGTCTTTCTCTAAATAGCTCTGGGAAATGCCTCATAACGTGCCACCTCACATTCTCAGTCACAAGCCTTGAATGGCAGGCCAAAAATTGATGAACCTGGGATTATCCTGAATGAAATCCTGCTATTATCGCCACATGGCGTTTCACCTCACCGAATCCCACGGCCTGTGTTCCCTGCGTAATTTCTGTGGATACTGAAGGGGTTGTGGAAGCACAAACTGACCGAATCGCCGCTGTGCCCAGAGAGAGAGAGCGATGCACTCGTTTGAAGTGATGACAAGTCACAGATCTGTGGGAGAGAAAGAAAATCATGAGTTTATGCTGACATACGGAAGACGCATGCTTCTGTGCTTGCTCTCACACGCATGCAGAAACATAAGTGCATACTTTTCTTACAGGATCAAAAATCTAAACGAGTATGGTTCACGAAGGTGGCTCTATGAAGACCAATTTACTGAGCGCAACCTCCGCACGCACCCACGTTGTTCGGTGTTCCTCCTACCTGGTATCCATAGACACAAAAATTTATCGACAGGGATAAAAGCCAACATTAACTCAAGAGGGCTTAACAAAATTAACTCTGTTCGCTCAAAAACGCTGCAAGTGGCTCCTCCACGAGGCAACAAGATGGTGTTATCTGTACCCATCAACAAAGCCTACGCAAGGGTTATTGTAATGATAAAGCAGGCATGAACAGGACATGGATGTGTTTGCAGCTTCTCTCACTACACTGCTCCTAATGATGCCTGCAGAGGGTCAGAGAAAGTGGTCGCCTCTCAGATCTACTGGGAATTCTGCTTTTATTTGCAAACACAAGAGCTTTTTAATGCTAAATAATTTATTTAGGTGGAGTCGGTATGTCTATTTGTACTCACAAATAAGATTATTTAGACTTCTATGCTCGGCAAACAAAAAAAAGAACAATCTTAAATTAACTTGTCCACAGAAGCTTCATTATATCATGTAACTTGCAAAATGCAAATTTTTAGAAGATGTGTTTTTATCTTCTGGAAAGAACAAACCACAGAAAAATCTGCCTCATTACAAGTATAAAAATAAAGTTCTTTGTGAGTATTTATGTGAGAAAATATAGGTTTTTATCTTTTTTTCTGTCCTGGTCACTGCTGTGGAATTACATGTACTTGATTTGGTCACAATTAAGAGTTACCATTTTAGTTTTTAGAATTTTTAGGTAAAATGCAGACACCTGTGTATTTTATATCCTCTTATTTCTGCCTCCAAAATCTACATAACCTCATTGATGAACAGATCTGAACTGCATGACCAAACCAAGAGATGTAGCCAAGTAAATGTTTGTTAGACAAATTACTTCACTCTCCTTTGGGTGATGCATTGCATGTAAGATGAAGAGCTTATGTCAAAAAAAATACTTCTTCTTTTTTTACATTTTAATCAAGCAAATTGAATTTAGTTTCAGTCTTCAGGACATTTTAAAATTTAGATGGAAAATTAGTCCGTGGATCATAATTGCTACTAGATGTAAAATGATATCAAATCACCTACCGTTAGTCGTATTCTACCTCCACTGAGCTATAGGTGTTCGGCAAGGATGGCGACTAAAGATCTGAATGTCAAGGACAAGTAAATCCCTGATATTTTGTAATGTCTCAACTAACTACAACCCTGCCCTTAAATATGAATTTTAACATTTGAAAATGGATTAAATAAATTAAAGAGGCTCAAATGTAATCCCCTTTTAATAGCAGGACACTGGATCCAAGAGAACGCCTGTTCATTGTTGATTCTGCACACAGCAGGAGGGAACAAAGCGCCGCATAAGGCAGATACATTGGATCAATATGGCGCTTATTATTCGGGGCTCTGTCCTTTACGCCTCCTCCTTGTGCCTGGTGACATCCATGAAAACAGCTGGTTTCTGTTTGGACTTTCACATTACACCAAGCAAAGTGTTCTCCAGAGACCTTATTCCCCTTAAATTAATTTCTCTCCTGTTCACTGCTGAGCTGAGCCTCTGACCCCGCTGACAAACTGCTGAAACGGCAGTTAAGGCTATTGATGGACACACAAATGCAAAGCACAAGAGGCGCGGTGTGGCATTAAGGTACGTGCAAGGGTGAGGAACGTCTAAATCTTTAACGCATGTAAATTCCAGATGTCCAATGAAACATTGATATTAATGAATCATTGACAAGTGTCCCCTTCACTGCCCGTGGGGAAAGATGTCTGCATGATTTAAGTTGTGCATCTGCAATGAGGGACGTATTTAAATGCAATGCTATTATGTTAGGAACAACCCCGCCCTGGAGGACCAGCACTTCCACTCGTTCATAAATGATGACTGACTGTCACAAGTCAGACGCTCGCATCCACTATATAGATCCCAGCTTCCTGAAAGACGCATCGCTGTGCTTATTGATCACAGTGCTCAGTTTTCAACATGTGTGGGTTAATTTAACATTTACATAATGGAAACCAGTCAACGGATTGCTTGGTTTTGCAATTTTGTCTGCAGCAGCAGTAAGGCCTGATCGGTAGTGAGCATCAGTGTCGAGCATGTTTTCACACAATCAGCCTATTAGCCCTCCTCTAAATTCAAGCTGAGGTCTCATATGCATTTTTTATGAGAATTCTTCTGGCTTCTTCAATCTGTTTTGTAATCACCTCTGAACGGTTCCCGGAGCAGCCTTATTTGAAATGATGTAAAGGTTACAGGTGAAACCATGCTGCACAGCGTGTCGATGAGAGGGGGGGGGCCTAGAGCTGGCCGTCGTTTTCTGCTGCTGGGGGCTTTTAGTCCTTTACAGTCAGGCCTCATTAAGGAGGACATGGTGTGGCGCTTCATAGACGCCGGCTCCCACGGCTACAGCTACACACGTTAAGATATGTGCTACTTTTTGACAAATGGTCCAGCAAGCCTTTAGAAAACTACACCCCCATGCACCTTTAAATATTCTAAATAGGATTTTAAGCAACTCTGCTGAGTGGTGGAAAATGCTGTTCAGGTTTATTACTATTTTGTACATTATACAAAACTCTACTCTACATTATAGAGACTCCACTAGATTTACAATTCTAATTATTTTAAAATTATAAAGTATTTTCACTCCAGCGCATTTAACTACCCAACGGTTCATTTGTAAAAGCTTCACTCTGGCTAGCTGTAATATTAGTATTATAAAGTACTGCTTTGCATATTAATGGTGATAATAATATATAAGGATAATATATAATACAATGATGTACAATCAGTACAGAAGAATCAGTATTTTTTTGCACTAGGAGCACTTTAATTTGTAATTATTTTTTAATATTGCTTGTGATTTTAACTTTTGAATGTAACACTTCTACTTGTGGCAGTCATTTTACACTGCGGTATTTTTACCTTTATATAACTAAGGCATATAAACCCTCTTCCACCACAGATTGTGCAAAAGAAATAAATAACAACCATTCAATATTTAGTTGGTTGCTCTGACCTTTATGCCAACAAGGAATCTAGTTAGTGCTTTTCCTCTGTTTCTCCTGATTTGTAGTTTTATTCCTCTCTGCATGCACGTCACTTTAAAGAGACCAAAAGTGGGAACTGGCATCAAGTGTATTGAAATCATAAAGCCCGAGAGAGTGTTTGTCGCTGCATTTATGGGAATTTCAGTAATGCTGACAGCATGAAGTGCAGCCAAGGCAGCAATGTCTTCTACCTGATGTCAATAAAAACGCACTCCTGGGTACTTTACTTTTTTATTGCACCTTGAATGAATCAGCAGGCCAGCTTGACATAAACCTACGGATTAACTTCTAACTTCGGACACTCTATAGCATAATGCTGCTTAGTCCTGGCTCTGGATTATCATATCTACTACTCATTTATTTAATATGAGGACGGAGGAGGAGTTGAAGTTTTCACAGGTATTGGATTTTCTGTCTGTCTGTTAGTTAGTAGGATTACTCACCAAGTACGCACAGGTCTTATTAGATTGTTGAAGGAGCTAGGGTCGCTTTTGCTGATCAGTTTTAAGGATTCGTTCATTTCAGTGGAACACTTCCTGAAACTGAAAGGATTTCTTGAATGTATAGTTTGTCTAAAACAAAGCTACTTGACGTCTAATTTATTTTTCACTATTTTCAGACATTTGCTTTTATCGATTAATTGAGAAAATATTCATAAGTTGCAGTGCAACTGTAAAAACAGACATTCCTATCCTCTCCACTTAGTTTAATTGCATTCTGGAGTTGTGTTATAAAAACGGTGTTTCAAGTCTGTCTGCAACTCGTAATGAATGTGTAACCATCCAGCCTTCAGTGCTGGTAAAGCCGTAGGAAATGTCAATGATTCTAAAGCTCCCCAGAGAAGATTTAAACCTGGTGGATCCTGAGCTGCTGTTCCGGGCCATGCTGAAGTGCTCTGCTATGGATTTCGCACAACAGCATCAACACAACTTTCATGACTGATTTCAACTTGGAGGTTGAGGCACCTGGGGAAATGCTGCGCGTCGTTTAACAGGAGCTTAATTCTGGCCACATGGTTTATTCATGTGGCGACCGCTGATATCACGACTCTCATAAATCACGCAGTGCTGCACGCTGGATGTCCAAGCGCTCAGACAGGGCTCACTAATCTCAACACCATCTTTCATCTGAATAACCTTGCTTTACCACAGGCCAGGCCAACACAAGGCACGGCCCATTGGAGGGAGCCTCCACTCTTTATACTTTTATTTCTTTCATTCTAGGCACAAAGACTTTCTGCAGACAAATGCTGTCCTGTATGCTCCCAGGAAGGCGTCTGCCCACTCTCAACCCCAGGCAATAATGAGCGATTGCTTCATGGACATCAGAGAAACTAATCTAGTGTAGTGTTTGCTTTATGAATGTAGAATTAGACACACAGGGGAGAGGCGCGGCAGAGCCATCTGTTCAGACATGGTTTGAAGGAGCCAAAAAAAAAAATCTGAAGCTAATGTGAATAAACATGATCATCAACTACAGATAATAGAAGAGGTCATAGAGCAAGTTATCCCTCATTTCTCATACGGTGGGTGTACAGTCAAACACAATCACTTTTTTTTTTTTATTATTATTAATTGGATTTAGGTGCTTATCCACAGAATCCACAATCATAAATATGTCACCAATTAACAGCTTTAGGCCTACAATTTCCATAAGAAATCTAATTAGTGAAACAATCACCAAAATGATAATGTGCCTCATGTCACGCAGCTCCTCCTGCTGCTTGGTCACAATGTTTTGCTCCATGGCTCTAATAACAAACCCCAGGAATTATAATGACAGCTAAATGTGTTGCAATGCCCTCTGCAACATGTCTGTCCTCTCTCCCTGTGGTCTGACGCTGGCATCCTGCTGCCAGGCTCACCAGTGAGCCTCCTTCTTGCACCAGTTATGGCCTGCTTGCTTCCTTCCCCACACAGACAATTAGTCGGCCTCTGAATTATTGCAAGAGATGAGAGCTGCAGGTGAACGGTTGGACATCTTTGGAGAAATTAATGTGTGAATATTAGCCAGTGCAACCTTCTGCTCTCTCTCCCATCAAGAGTACAAAACTGAAACGGCTCTTATTAGTCTGCGGCTCTGGTCAAGGAAGCACAACTGCACTGCCATGCATGCTAAACACGCAAGATTGTCATTGCCGTGTTTCATAAAGTTGGAATCTCTACAGAGGACGGGGGGTCAAACTCAAGCAGAGGTGTGGTGTGGATGGAGAAACAAATGAAAGAGGGTGAGGGTGAATAAGGCACTGAGCACGCAAGCAGGGACACTAGCTGAGCAGCTCGCCATGAAATGCTGAAACAACACCGCTGCTGCCAGGGTAATTTTACACTCCAACAGTTTCACACCTCAGTCTCCAAACCTTTCCAACTCTGAACCTTGTGTCTTCTTTGTGTCTTCATTCATTTGGTGTCAGTGTCCAAGATGTGAGAATCCAAGCAGTGAGAAACTCGTCCGAAATGTCACAGGGTAAGCGGTGTGTGAAGAGGACATGGAGTGGGGAGGGGGAGGGGGGGGGGCTGCCTGCGCCTGGCTGCACGTTGCTTTCTGCACCGAGTGTTCTATGAGATTTTCAGAGGTGGGTTGATTTTGGAAATACTCAAGTTCACTTAAGTCTTACACTTGGGAAAATAGCCAGCGTACAATTGTATATTGATCACGGTATGCGCTGCAGCATGGAAGAAGCACTTGGATCCTTTAATCCATGCAAGTAGTAATACATTCATGCAGAAAGGCGGAATTACATGGGGAAAGCCTCGATTTTACTAAAGCAAAATAACACATGTACCGACAGCAACATTTACTCAACATATCATATTATAAACCTACAGAAAATAGCACTAATTAACATCAGTAACTCTAAATGTGCCAAACAAGATAAGATAAAGTAGACCTTATTTTAATTTTCATGAAACAATGAATCTTCTCTGTTTGTTTCAAATGCCCCCGTGTCCAGAATTATTCTTGTTAGTTTAGGAGTAGCTTAGTATTCACAAGATAAAGCCGAGGGCTCAAAAAGCATTTATGGAAGAAGAAAGAAAAGAACAAAAACACATTTTTGACATCAGTAGACAATAGATGTCCTAAATATGAAGAGGATTCATGAACAGCAATTGGAGGGGCACCAAACCGTGTTAATCTTTAACAAACCGTGTTATGGGATCTTTGCACAGTTGCTTCGTGTAAAGTCTCAAGAACCTGAGAACCATCAAGTAACCTGTCAAGTAAGTCAGACACATCGGCCGATCTATCTGTCTCCTTCCCTCCAAACAGCCGAAGCAGAGAGCTGCACATCTTCATTCAAGATCTGACTGAGGCTTCTGCCTGATAAAATGTCGTTTTTCCTCACCACTGTCTCCATGATCTTTCTCTGGAGAAGTATTTGGTCTCTGTAGAATAAAGTGTCAGTCTAGAGCTGCTCTTTTTGGAAAATGCATTGAGATAACTTTAATTGTGATTTAGTGCTGTTAAAATAAAATTGAGTTGACCTGAAAAAAAACCCAAAAAAGCTCATTCCGACCTCTAAAATGTAGTGAAAAGTAAGTAGAAAGGCAAGAAACAGCATTTACCACAAAATTGCACTTACATATAGTACTTGAGTAAATTTACTTAATGACTTTTGAACAACAACACGTTTTAGGTCCAGTATGCAATAAAGATCAATCAATGGCAGGCAAAATGCCAGTGCAAAGTCAAGATTGCTCTGCAGAAGAGTCTATTTATATTTAAGTGGGATTTCTTTTCTAAAAATAACCTATTAGAATGAAATATGAACTTTTCATTTTCAACTAAAAGGTACATCTCCCACATTCCTCTCGAGATCAATGGTTTACTCCCACTGCTAGTGCAGCGCATTAACCTTCTGAATCACTTGTCAATGACTAAAAGAGGAATGACTCACCATCATTATTATTAAATCTTGCAACAAGCTTCTGCCCGCTTATAAATGCTGGCCATTGTCCAACCAGGTGATCTCAATTTGGTGAAATGAGAACTCCATCAACTGGGTTTGCATTAAAGACGCCTGCCCAATTTTTTGCCACTATGACCTTTCAAATGCCCTTGAATCCACTTGAGTGAAATACACCTACCTAGACTGAATACATTAAAAACTGAACACAAAAAAACGAGAAGAGTGCTTGTGTTGCGAGTAAGCCTGCCAGATGGATACAGAAAATGTTTGTTTTCATCACTAGCATGAAGCTACCAATAATAATGACCAAAGGATGCACAGAATCCAGTCAGAGGCATTAGTTGACGGAATATGAACGTGAGGCTGACAAAAATGCAAGTTAGTGAATGGATACTGAATTGCAATAGACAAAATCATCTATGTAAGTTAAGCATGTATAATTCTCGTGTGTAATTGTGTCATATATAACCAAGAAATATAAAACGAGAACAAAAAACATCACAGCGGTGAATCTGCTGCACGATGGAATGACTCTGACAGCATAGCCTGCCTGTATTCCATTATTCTGTCGGGCGGACTGCCCGCAGCTACTGGGGGTGCCAAGGATTTTTGCCCTTACCTTCTGCTCTCTGGACAAGTCTGAGTGTAAAAGCATTGCCTCTGAGGGGGCAAACGAGATGAGACACTCAGATGGCCACGTGTATTATTCATGAATTGCCCCCAGATGAGTGGGCAGATATTCAGCATTCCAAATCCCAGATGTGGTTCAATCTATGCGCCATTCACTGTCCTGACTGCTGGCCATTGATCACAAGCAAGGTATGCGGGTGCTGAATAAGCACATGGGCTTAATGTTAAGGCTCAAAGCGCCTCGCTGAAAGCGCAACGATCCACCACTGGACTTTGAAAATGGTCCAGGGTCGGCTCAGTAGAACTGATCAGACAGGATGAGAGGAGATAATAACGTTTGATAAACAGGACCAGCATGGTGTGTGGCTGAGATGTGGCAGCAATGTGTTGAAGGCCAGGCGCTAAACGTCAGGTATCCACGCAGAGCAACAGCGAAACGGAGTGTGTGCATCTCTGTTTTGAATCAATGTTAAGCACGAGCATGATCTCTCTCTCTCTCGCCCTCACACACACACACACACACACAATTACAAGCAGATAGACTGATCAGGTATCTCTCTGAAAGGTGCCGCAGGCCAGGTACTACAGGCACCGTCCTCTTAATGGACAGTTGAGCATAATTAATCTTTTGTCCAATTTAAAAATCAATCATATAGACGGCCAACTGTGGCATGACCACGACTCTCCCACGTCTGCATTTTGCAGAATGATGATCGTTGCTCATCATAGTTACAGAAGTACTGTGCAATATGAACGATAATTCCTATGATATTTCTATATGAGCTTGACGGCAAGGTTCCCACTGTGGAATGCTGGGAGATGCTTGAGCGAATCACATCCGTTTAGATTTTCTCAGCATTTTAAGGCACACTTAGCGCCTCGCAGCACCTTTTTGATGCTGTCAAATTAATAATAAAGATTACATTTCAGCATGTTTCAATTCTCTACTCACTCCCAATAATCTCAGTTGTCAAGAGAAGAAATTAAACAAAATGTAAGTGGAACACTGAATATCTTTTTTTTCCCCCTCTGCAGGCTAAGAGATTAAATCATTTTTCAGCTCTGCAGTAATTATAAGTCATCCAACTCAACTGAAAAAGCCAGTCAGTGAGTAAACCAAACATGACGTGCAGAGGCAGAGAAAAGGTGACTTTTGTCTAGGCATAGAGATGAATAATGCCGTTATCAACAAAGGACAACACATCCCACCATGCTGGGATCTAATCACTGCTCATCTCTTCAGATTTTGTATTTCCTGTCCTTCTGCTGGAAAATGTGTCATGCAGTTCCCTGTACTGTAACTGACAGCCTAGTCATGTCCTAAGACTCGTGCTTTATTGCAGCGGTCTCTGTACAAGACGCAAAAACAAAAAGGAAGTTGAAAGGCAGTGAATGCATCAGCAGTATTTGCAAAAAGTCGCAATGCAGCCACAAGGGACACGGTTGTCATTAAAGCAAACAAGAAAAGAACTGATGAGTGCATTAATCAGACCGTAGCCATGCAGGCAGTAATCGGGAGCCGCAGTCCATGGCATTCCTCCCCAGGAGTGGTTGCACCTGAAGGAGGGGGGGTTATCACAGCGCCATGGTGGAGCAACCGTATCTGAAATCTACCTGAGCTCATCATTTCTGAGGCTGGGTGGGCATCAGCATCAAATCTATTGCTCCGCACCGACATCAATGCCGTGCATAGTCGAATTATTAATTAAATGTATGCAAGCATAATCAGATGCAGACATGGTGAGACCTTTGGGACAGCTACAATGGAATTGAACCTGAATCTAAATTGCAGATTTCGCTTTTCTTTTACAATTTCAGCGATGAGCAAAATGTTGTGGTCATAGATTATTTTTTTTTTGCGCCACCTTGCACTTTTGCAACTGTGTGGTGATACAAAGCTTGTACAACCCTGCCTCTTCTTTGCTGTCCAGACTCTCAGCAAGATGAAGTAGATGGAAAACAAACCTGCGTCTTGGTTTCCCAATCAAATAATGCAGCAGAGGTTGCAGCATAAATATGTGTACGGACTCAGAAATAGATAAGATGGGAGCGTATATGTCGTGCTGTGTCTTCGACGCCTCTACACAGACGCGCAAAATGTAAATGCCACCGTTTTTAAAAGTCAAGAAGTCCAACTGCAGCCTCCATATGTTTCATGAACTTTTGTTAATGCAGTTGCTGTGGTGGCCCCAGGGTATATTTCAATGTTGAATGCACTTTTGCAGAAATAATAAGACCTATCAGTCAGCGCAACGCAAAAAACAGCTTAATTTGCAGAATAAAGGTCATTGGAGCTGTTACAACTGAAGGGCCTTGACAGAGAGCCGTGTTCAAAACAACAAACTCCAGAAACACAGCCTCAAAATATTACAGCACATCGAGGTGTTTACATGTCGTCCTCCCAGCCCGTGTCACATTTATAACGCTGAGCTGACTATTAGGATTTGCCTTTTTGAAGTGGACTGAACGCATTCATTATGCCTCCTCTCACTGTGCACGCTACACATCCCAAGATGCAGCTGGAGACTACTCACACAAGCAGCAGCATATCTGGCCTGTGAGGGAAACTATCACTTAGCACAGATGCTAATGAGTCTTTCCAAATCTTTTAATTCACGTGTAATTAAGGGATTATTGATCTTGTGAGTTCAAACCACCAGCTCATCAAGTGTTAATTGAATTTATTGAATCATCAAATAATGAATTTCTGTTCTCTAAATTAAAAGGAAATGTAACTTGTTTACGCACTAATCTAAAGTATTCTTTCTCTCTGTCAAATCTACATTGTGAATTGCTATGATAAAATTTCTGCCATGAAAATCAGTTTCTGCTTAGTTACCAATTGAACAAATCAATGTTAAGAGAGAAAGCTTTCAGCCTTACGCATCCATAGCTATTCATTAATCAGCACTAATTAAACATATTGATTGAAGCAAACATCAGAGCTTCAAGTTGAAAAGGTTTACTGGACTGTAAAGTGCACATATTAAGAACCAAACTGTCAAGTGCACAAGACACCTTCAGAGTAGCTCAGAAAACGAGACAAAGATGTGTCGACTCACTTTTCATTAAATTACTTAAGAATTCATGGCGGCTCTGTGGCAAATGCAGTCCTTGGCTCTTCTGAGGGCCGGGCCACTGAAGCTGAACTGAGTATCAATTTGTTTACTTGCAGCATGACCGCTCGTTGCTGGAAAAAGTTGTATAAAATCACAGCTTGAACAACTCTAACACTGCAGGTCCACCAGATGGTAGACAACAACAATATACGTATCACCACATTTAGGGAATGGCCATTTAATTGGAGGAGAAAACAACTTGAAGTGAATTCATCATGTCAGAGTGCTTCCAAGCGCCCGCCATCCCCGGCGGACTGATACTGCTGTCGTGAGCCAAAAAATTAAAAGAAATAAAAAAAGCGCTATCAATCCAAATGCTCTGTACATGCAATAGATATCATTAGAATTACATTGTTCATAATTTTTTACATGGCTGCACATAGTAATTGTGATGAAAATCATTGGCCAAATAATGTTGTCGATTAAAGACTGTGAATTATTTTTAATAAGAGGATATTTAATTTATCAGATAAACTACGTGGCTCGGAAAATTATCGTATTTTTAAGTTAAAACAGACAAAATGAAAACCAACTAGAAAAAATAAAGCAGAAACAATTATTGTTATTAGAAATATTATTGATGACGTCAAGAAATGTCGACATGTCAGAGATAGACTGTTTTTATCAACAAAATATATGCCAAAAATAAATACTTGATTTGTGGATCTGGTCATATAAATTATATATACTGACACGAAAGTCTCAAACAACAGAAAATAATCCTTATGTAAAAGCACACAGTAATTCTAAATTGGAAATGGCTTTGCAGGGTGTGAATTATTGGCACATACACATGTGTTGTTATCATTGGTTATGTGGGGGGGGGGAGAAAGTTCAAATTCAGAAGTGGTTAAAGAACGTAAATGTGTAGCCACAAAAAACTGAAGTCATCAAAGGGAACGTAGAACAAGCAAATCTTAAGTGTTTTATAGTGTTGGGCTCCGAGTCAGGACTCGGTGCGTGCCACCTCAATGTGATGATGCAGGTGTAATTATAAAACAAGACAAACTGCTTTAATGCAGATGTTGATGCAGTGTGCGGGCCACTGCCAACCTGCTCAATGACTATAATGCAAGTTTGACCAGCTGCTTTAGCTTGCGCTCTGTTGCCATCTAGTTGATCAGAAATAAACTGCATGAGATGATCCTCGTGAATCAAAATGTTCAGCCCCGGCAGATGTCTTCTGGATTCTCTCCTCATCCTAGACGTTGAAGGACACCAGATTATCTGAACTTCTCATCGAGACAATTATATTGGACTCAGAAGCCATTGCATTCCATAAGTGTCAGATGTGAAATTTAATAGAAACCAAGAAATGAATGTATGTTGAGAATTAGTCATTACAACTAGGTCCCTAAAACCAACAGACGTCTCTATTATTGTTGTTATAAGCATGCGCTACATTGCAAGAAGCTTTTAAATCTCTATATAATTTCCTGGCAGAACATTCAGAATATGAGGCATGTAAAAAAAAAAAAGTATATATATATATATATATATATAGAATTAAAAAAAACAATGCATGGCTGCAGTGGATAAAAAACTCTCCAGCACACTCATTTCCATGGGATCGACTCGCCAATAGCTTAATTAATTAGATCGCACAATTTGTCATATAAAGCAGGCAGTAATGATTTACAAGTTACTGCGGGCCTCTTCACACACACAAACAAACAAACATATTTCTCTCAGTAAAACAGCTGCGAAGCCACCGAGCGCGCTGCCGATGGTTCCTGACGCGCCTGCATTATCAGGGACGCGTGTATTGTTCCGTTTCATACTAAAATACAATTGAACTCACCCGTCAGGAGACTTGAGATGTAAAGTTACCGCCCTGAGCAAGGCGCAATTCAGCGGGTCCACTGCGTAACGGGGTCTTCCATCTTTAATTTGCGCAGCTTGGAGCAGGTTCGGCTGCTTCTGGACTTCAGTCCGGGTCGTTTCATCACACAGCAAAGTGCAGGACTCCGCTGTTGTGTTCTGCGTGAGGAGCCGCCGCTGCGTCCTCCCTCCTCTGTCTCTCTCCTCTTCTTCACAGGGTGAAGCGCGGCCCACTTTAAACTCTGGTGACGTCATGGACGCTGATGCTGATCTTGGACGCCCCTCGCCTCCTCCAAGACCTACACTTTTACGCACACACACACACACACACACACACACAGTAATTGTACACACAACGTCTTTAATGTTAGTAATTCTTATGTTAGCCAGTGAATGAAGCGTCTTAAAACATTTTTAAGGTACACAACCTGTTGGGGGCATAAAAATAGATAGATAGATAGATAGATAGATAGATAGATAGATAGATAGATAGATAGATAGATAGATAGATATTCTCACCTGCTGGTGACAGACAGACACTCCATTGTAAAGGTTTAGAGTCCTGACAGAGCGATGTTTTAGGCATCAGTAGCTTCACAAATTCCAATTCCGATGCTTCCCACAACTGACAAGATTTCCATTTTGATTTACTACATGGAAGATTTAAATCCTGACAGTAATTTACTTACTTAAATTTGATAGAGTCAGGCAGAGAGAGACAGAGAGAGAGAGAGATACTAAATATCTTTTAATCTAATTTCTTAATCTAAATCTGATGACATTCTATATTTTCCTTATTGTCAAAAAACAAATCCAGAACAATAAATAAATAAACAAGTGGACCCAGCAGTGAGTATATACATAGTAAGTGCTATGGAGTACTAAAATTAATATTATGGATATGTCATCTGTGCCTGCTCCATACTCATTCTCTGCTTGGAAAATCACACACGGAAGCCCAGAGCCTGCAGGGTGGAATATACTTCCTGTCCCATAATGGCACACAGAGAGCCGGAACCCACATTAAGGTAGCTCAGCTCCTGTCATTACGGAATCTAAATGGCAATGACAGTGTGACTTTCAACATTGATGATGAAAGGCTACCCCTTGACTTCGGAATCCCAACAAGATCATTATTCAAGAAAACTTTGCCCGCGATGCGGCTCAGGAACCCTTGAGGATGCATCAAATTCACCAAACTGAAACAGCACTTAAATACAAGTCCATCATTATTTGATCACATATGATGTAAGAGGAATGCCACCTTGTGCTTTCTGTCCAACAATTGTAGGCATTATCCATGAAGTCAGAAGCAAATATCTTGCAATTGCCCTCTCAAAAATATTACCTCCTTGCCCGAGGTAATCTGTCAGCTAATAGTTTTTTTTACTTGGAGGTGATTATTCTCTATGAATTAGTAAGAATTCGTATTATTTTGTAATCTCTCCCTGTATAGACATGTAGAGTGGAGGTGAAAAGCTGCACAAACTACATACATGTATTTAGTTACCCCACAGTGTGCAACTAACAGCAGAGGGCTGCTCTCGCCATATGTTTTCCTTGAACTCGTGCAGTTGAGCACCGCCTGAAACCAAACATGCAATGCTCCCACTTGTGTGTGAGTTCAGATTTCAGTGCTTCACTCGTACGTGTTCAGTCTCAGCCGAGCTTTTTAGACTTTATCAGAGCTGTGTTTGCAGTCACACTGAGTGCATTCAGTCCTCTGTGTGCTGCGTTTGGCCCAAAACCAGATAGACTGCATCTGCCCAAAAGCAAAAATAGACAATGTTGCCTGAACATTTGTAATAGCTTGTTGAATTATCTCACCCAAACAGATCCACATTCCCACGGTGACTGGGTGAGAGACAAAACAGGAAAATCTAATGCAACTCTCAAGCGCTGGAAAAATTATATTATATTTACACATTTATTTTGTATTCTCAAATAATCTTGACCCAAATTTCTTCTTTTCTTCTTTTGACTGCATGTTCATTGCTGATAAGAGAACCAACCTTTTATACTTCTATATCTTTTAAAGTAGTCTTTTTTTCTCCATCAGTGCCAGCCATTAAAAAAGCAACACACTCATGAAAACAAATTTCAGTCATTTAAAAAGTAGGAAAAAAGTCACATTTTGTCCCCAAGTTTATACTCCATCCTGCCCGGTGTTAGAACTCAAAAGGTGAGGTAAACCAGAACAAACCAATGTCTCTGTTACAGGTGATTCTGTTAAATCTGTGAGAAAGCAATACCATGACGTTCCCATCATGTTGCAAAATATCTTGTCTTACTCATTGGACTGATTTATGATGTTGTTTGCTCTCTTCTCTTTAGGAGCAACTGCATGCTTTTATCTGCTGCCTCAGACGCCTCCTTTGTGGTCTTCTGTAATCCCTGACCATAAATCCCACCTTCTCCAAACAAAGTAGTTTTGGATGAGGCAACAAATCCACAGTATCAAACAAGACAGCGTATTCTGGGTTTCCAGGGCTGCAGCTTGTCCTCAATCAATGCTTCTGAGATTGTTCCTTTTATGTCTCATCTAGCTGTCTCCTTGTGGCACAGCGCAGCACCTCAACGTCTGGAGCATAAATATGATTGGACTTACAGTCTGAGGCTGATGGCGGCCTTGATAGCATCTGATGATATTCAGTTGTCATCCTCCTCGATGTGTTTGCTGTACAGTGATTCCTGGCATGAATACTTTCTCTGTTTCTGACTGTTTAAGGGTCAGTACACCCAAATGACTTATTTTAAACAAGAAAACGGCACATTATTATTACTATTATTATTATAAATTATACTATATTTCACGCTTTAAAGCCATAAAGTGAAGGGCTTTCAGAGATTGACAAGCTGATTGATTCACTGGAAGAGTGTGATCATTAATGGAGTTGGAAGAAGAGTGAAAAAATAGAACGTGATCTATAAAATAATATGTTAAAGAGACATAGTTACCCTTTTATTTGGGCAGTTTTCATTTAAGGCCTGCTTCTAAAAGCTGTGCTGCATTAAATAGAAGAAAACTATAATGGAGGTTACATGATCCGACAGTGTCAGCCTCCGCACAGACCATCTGAAGGCTTCTAAATGGATTTCAATTACATTTTGTGGAGAGACAGGCCTAAATTTTATGCAAATTTGGATCCAGATACTGGATTTGAAACAGTTACCTCCATTTACTAAGATAGTGCTTGTTTTATCATTTTAATTCTAAATGGTTGAGCTGCTGCTCCAAAATGTCATGCAGAGGCATGTCAACCAGGACAGCATGGAAGGAGACTCTTTCCAGTCTATTTGCTTTGAAGTTTTAAATTATTTCTGATTGTTGATTTTATAATATTTTGTACAGACTTTTACAACACCCAATAGAAATAATACATTATTGTAATGTCTATTCTGGACATATTGGGAGTATTAAACATTTAAGGTAATACAATGGATGAAAAAGATGAGAGACTTTTTATATCTCAGGCCGGGAAATGTGTAAAGGGGAAACTGTCTGATTCAGCAGGATCGAGTCCAGGTTATTTCCAAAATCCCAGTGTTTGTTTTTTTGTCAGACACGCCACCATCCATCACCAGCAGAGGGGGGCGCAGTCCTACGACAGAAACACAGTCCGGAAGACGAACCTCAACGTTTTGGTGACGCTCGTCTCCGCATCGTTCACGTCCACCCATTAAGAATATCCGCGGCTCCGTCTGATGAGCTCCCCGCTGTCAGCCTCCCCGTGTCGGTCCGTGTAGCCCAGCTGCGTAATCCCTGCGCTCCCTCCGCAGCTCCGCGTCCGCACAGCTCGCGTGTTTGCGCATCAGCTGGTTTCTCCTGCCTGACATGCAGAAGAGAAGGAAGCCGGAGCCGATCCAGCTCGCCCCGATCCCCGATGGAAACACCATCAACGGCACCGGAGCCACAGAGTGAGTGTCCTGATCCATTCACCTCTAGGGTCCTCCTACCTGCTGATTGATGACTGATTGATCCCTGGTGATACGTATAATTGTCAATCATTTATGCTATCAAATGTAAGAAATGTGTAAAAGCAAATTGCTATTGAGCCCAAATTGAAACTATCAAACATTTTTTTTTGTGAGAGTACAGAAAATACTGAATATTATGAATTATGTTCAGTTTTGAATAATAGTAGAAGCAAGTCTAAAACAGCAGATCTTGTTCCAGAAGCATTTTCTTGTTCTAACCGTCTGTTTACTTATCTGGAAGACATCTCAGAAATGTCACTAGATGGACCATTTATTTCATTTGGATCTGGATCCTGTCACAGATGCACACTCTGGATCACTTTTTTCACTTCAATGTTGCAAAATACAGACATTCTTGAACACTTAGATAATATTTTTGGGGGTGGAAATGATAATGGGCAAATAAAAATAAATACCTTGGCATGAATAGCATATGATGTTCCACTGATAGAAGTTAAAATTCAGATGAAGACATATTGTAGGCCAGAGGGTTAATATATTGGGTCGCTGTGTGGCGATTGCAATAGTTTTTCCTGATTCTTCTAGTTTTCCTGACAGTAGCCGAGTGTTAAATTAAATTGTTTTGTTTATTAGTTTACTTTAAATATGACATTTTGACCTGTACTTATTTTGCCCAATTTTCACAAATCTTTTGATCGAGGGCAGGCTTTGTGTTTTTTTATGCTGTGAATGTGACCAGCCATGATTGCAGAGACTTGGTGCTTTGTAAACTTTTACGCTGGCTTGTTCCAACAAAGGCGTGTGCTGTGATTGAGATGTTGAACTGTTGTGACTCTCCTACTTCTCTGTTCACTGAGAGAATAGCAGTCAGTCCAGCAGCTAGAGGATTACATAACATATCATCCTTTGTGTTGGCAGTTATCTAATGTGTTGCAGAGGTGGAATATTTTATTGTTTCATCATTAGCTCATCCAGTTGAAGGCCTTCTGGGTCTTTTGCAGTGAATTACAAACAAAGCAATAGCCAGAATCATATCTTATCTTGTTTAGCTTAGCTTCAACCAACATTTATTTTTAATTAATGTACCAATGATTTTGTCTGTCTGTCTGTCTGTTCGCAAGATAACTTAAAAAGTTACCAAAAGTAAATAAATAAATAAAGACTTCAAATGAGTATGTGAAAAGGTTGTAAAGAGATTGTGATGTTTATTCTTCATAGATTAGAAACTATGACCCTCTTTTTTTTTAACATCAGACATATTTGTGCCTGTTTGCTATCCAGAGATATGCACACTTTATAAAGTATAACTTTCCCTTCACTTTAAACCCTGTTAAGGTTTCTTGCCGGCAAAAATAGATAAAGGAAATGCAGTCTTATTTGTGATATATCATACAAGCGTATTTACATTTTCATATCCGTAGTTTCATTGCAGTTCCGATGCTCCACAGGACTGATCCAAAAGCTTCTGCTGGTGACCTAAATGGTTTTAGTTTTCGCAACCAGATTTTTATCACAAAATTCAATTGAAACGTTTCAAGTTTTGTTTGTAAACAGATTTACCGTCACCCTGAAGGGATAACGTTATGACGATATCACAACTGTGGCCTCTGTAGTTGATTTACTTACATTTAAAAACTTCAAGTGCTCTAGAATTTCTATTTTACATAAACAGATCATCTTATTTTTGGTAACGCTTGTGAGGTTTTGCAGTCATTGGTATAGTTGAAGTTGGTGAAAACCCGTATTTCATGACAGATGGCACGCTGTGGCAACCTGCGGAGCTCTTTTGCATTCGCGTTGTGCTGCGTGTCCTTGGACAGTGTGTGGATGGAGGATGGAAAGCCAGCGTTGTGCTCTCTTCTGCATGCATCCAGAGGGAGGGGGTTGTGGTGTGCAGCTACTGTAGTTCCTCCCACATACATGCGATGTGGAGAGCATTTCAGGCTCTTCTCGGCATCTCCAGCCTCTTCCACACACCCCCCCCAGCTCTTGTCGACTAAGCGCCCACGCTACCCACAGCACAACCAACTCAAACTCAGCACCGCGTCTCCATGGATATGTAGATCTATTGTCAGGAAATAAAACACTTTAACCCTGTCTTTGCTGTGTGGTTACAAGAGAAGCATACCGTCGTCTTCTAGTTGCTCTCCACTGAGTCGTGATTAAGTACAAATATTATTTAAAAAGCATACTTATGACTTTTTAAATAATAATTATAATTCTGTCCTTAGATTTCACTATTGAAAATATCATATCCTGAATAGTTGTTGTTTTTGCAGCGTACTGACAGACAGGAGTCATCAAAGCAATTCGCCCCACCATTGATTTCAAAAGATGATGCATCGCCATGACAACAGCATCGGTGGAGTAGCAGTAGCGCTAATGGGGCGACTCCTGATTGTGAGATCAGGGAAGGATCATTGAAACTGTCTGGCTCTTGTTGCCATTCCTCCCGGAGGGACAGGCAGTGATAGTCGCATTCAAACACGATGCTCGGACTCTCTCCGCGGTTTCAATAATATAATCTGGACACAGCGTGGACCTGCTCATCACTTTGGATAAAGTCTCTTTCGACCGCGTGCATTAATAATACATGAATCACTCATCCTTCACTCCATTTCTTTGCATTCCTTCTAAGAACAAACTTGGAGGCGCTGCAGAAGAAACTCGAGGAGCTTGAGTTGGACGAGCAGCAAAGGAATCGCCTGGAGGCCTTCCTGACGCAGAAGCAGAAGGTGGGGGAGCTGAAGGATGATGACTTTGAGAAGATCTGTGAATTGGGTGCAGGCAATGGAGGGGTCGTCTTCAAGGTCTCCCACAGACCCTCTGGTCTGATTATGGCGAGGAAGGTAAGATGGTGGCCCTGGTTGCTGCCTAAATGGAGGTGTAGTGAATAGAATAAAGCCATTTCGGACATTTCACAGGCTGTTTTCAGAATGGCATCGAAGTAAAACCGGATGTCTTTTGCGTTCCAGCTTATCCACCTAGAGATCAAACCAGCAATTAGGAACCAGATCATTCGGGAGCTGCAGGTGCTGCATGAATGTAACTCCCCCTACATCGTGGGCTTTTATGGAGCGTTCTACAGTGATGGAGAAATCAGCATCTGTATGGAGCACATGGTACTTATCTTTAATATTTTATGATCTCCAGTGTATTTGCATGGCATTAACTTTGAATGCTGCTTAATGGGGTAGTGTAAGTGTTTTCTCTTCCGCATGCACCGCCACGATGCCAGCTTTGTCATGCTGCGATGCTCTCCTTTGCTTTCCCCTTCTTTGCCGACTGTAGGACGGTGGCTCCTTGGACCAGTCGTTGAAGATGGCAGGGAAGATTCCAGAGAAGATCCTTGGCAAAGTCAGCATCGCTGTGAGTAGCTCCAACTGAAGATGTATTTGTGTGATCACTGATGCATATTCAGTCTTAGTTCATGCCTTGTTTTTTTTTGGGGGGGGGGGGGGCAAGCCTTCAGATTTCTGACTGGAATGACACGTAATATTTGTTTTTCTAGGTCATAAAAGGACTGTCCTACCTGAGGGAGAAGCATAAGATCATGCACAGAGGTCAATCACTTTCAGTTCAATTTCCGAAGTTCATTTATTCTTTAAGGCTGGATGTAACGATGAAGCCTGTTTGGTTTAAATAATGTAAACCAGATCACTGAACCACCTCACATTAATTCCTTTTTAAAATGCTGTAGCACATGCGGCACAGGACAATCAGCTCAACATGCACTGAGGTGTGATTGGACATTTCCTGTTGAACCCTCGTCTGCAGCTCTCCTTACTACACACCCTTCTTTCAGATGTCAAGCCGTCGAACATCTTGGTGAACTCCCGATGCGAGATCAAGCTGTGTGACTTCGGCGTGAGTGGACAGCTTATAGACTCCATGGCGAACTCCTTTGTGGGCACGCGCTCCTACATGTCTGTGAGTTCAAACAGTGGCACACGTTCTACGATGGAGTTCACCTGACTTTTGAGTCTCCTTTACAAACAGTGACTGGACGTCCTGTCGAGTCAGCTGCAATCTTTTAAGCATCGGCGTTAACAGACGGGCCCACACGGAGACAAGCTGAGCAGCTTCCATTATTCACACCACTGATGAGCGACTGCCATGCTGAGCGCCATTTGCCCTTTCAAAAACTAATTACATTTTGGGATTCATTCATTTTTTATTCATGGTAGCAGTGACGGCTCATTTCCATTAGATCTACAGAGAAATTAGGCAAATATTTGAATACAAATAATCTTTTGTGTACTCCATCTGCATTTTCTCTGCTTATTTTTTAATTACAAGTCCAGACATACACGAGAACTGACTACTGTCTCTACTGGAACACATGGCAAAATAAATAATAAAAAATCCATTCTGATTGCCTTCTCGTAGTTTCAGGCTTTCCTTTGTCCCGTTTTTTCACGCCGCTGTTCTGGTCTAACTAATGACATGATGCGTGTTCTGCAGCCGGAGCGTCTGCAGGGCACCCATTACTCTGTTCAGTCAGATATCTGGAGCATGGGCCTGTCCCTGGTCGAAATGGCCATCGGCCGCTTCCCGATCCCCCCGCCTGACGCCAAGGAGCTGGAACAGATTTTTGGCTTCCCAGTGGAAGGGGACGCAGCTTCCCCCGAGTCTTTCCCGAGGCCTCTGCCGCCTGGGCGCCCTGGCAGCGGTAAGTCTGACACGATGCTGGCTCAGCCTTTTCATCGCGGCAACTCAAGACTGAATATCATCTGGATAAACTGTTTAACAGATGGGAATTATTTCATTGATGTTTTTTTCACACCATCCCAGCATACGGATCTGACAGACCACCAATGGCCATATTTGAGCTGCTTGATTACATCGTCAACGAGGTAAGCGATGGCCACATCTCTCAATGTCCTCGGTCAGATGGGTACTAACAAAGCCTCTCGTTTTCAGCCACCGCCAAAGCTCCCCGCTATATTTGGCTCTGAATTTCAAGACTTTGTATATAAATGGTATGTAACTTATTTACATCATCTTTAACCCTAAATCTTTAATTGTGCCACCCACTGGTGTTTCAGTGCACTGCATTCTACTCTACTCTCCCCTGCAGTTTGATCAAAAACCCTGCAGAAAGGGCAGACCTAAAACAACTGACGGTAAGCGTGAATTTGAAGTGTTCTCAACTCTTCTCCGTCTCATTGAACAACTTTCCTGTTCTTCAGGTGCATTCCTTTATCAAACTGTCTGAAGCAGAACAGGTCGACTTTGCCGGCTGGCTGTGCAGCACAATCGGACTGAATCAGCCTGGGACACCCCCCCACGGGCCCTCAATGTGAGGTCTTGTTCCGTCGTCAACCTCAGATCCTCCAGTGGCCCGATTTTTAACGTTTATACTGATGCTAAGATTTTTACAGCTGTGCTATCAATGGTTGTATTTAAAGCACAAACCGCCGCACCAAGTGAAGTTAATATATTGTGCAATTGTTCGGGCTACGCTGCAGGTCTGCCTGATAAGCCTGCATCTTTTCTAATTACCAAATTATTTGTGATAAATGCTGCTCGGCATTTCTGTTGACCCCGTGTTCATACAACGCAAACAAATTACATCTGTAAGCTCCCGTGAAATCAAGTCTTGTGAATTAAACTGCTCTTGCTCACTGATTTGAATCAACAGATTTATTTATCACTGAAGTCCAGTCTGTGAAAGATCCAGGTTTATGCTGCGGGCTTGGCCGGCGCTGCCTTCTTGGGCTTCTTTTTGGGCTTCAGCATCTTTGCCTTGATCTGTGGAGAGATCATAAGTGTTTAAGCTCACCAACAATTTAGTGTAAAACTGCTTCCAGCTCACACGATTCATGTCCTTACCTTGGGGTCATGCTTCAGGATGGCTTGACGTCTTGCTGTCTTGGCGTAAGGGTTCAGTTTGAGCATTATCCTCAGGTTCTTCAGTGGATTCTTCTTCAGTACTTTGCGGTTGATCTTCTTGCTGCAAAGAAAATACAGCCGTCTTAAAAACATGGACTTGATGAGCTGCAAGTTTGTTATCGACATCGCATCACTCAGAACTTCCATTATTATCAGGATTCAGAAACACGGACCTGAAGTGGAACATCATCACAGCTAGTGAGCCCAAACAAATCTCAAAGAACTGAAAGGCACTTACTTAGGTGTACGAAGTGCTTTCTGAATCTCCTCGCTCTTCAGGATCCTGCTCAGGTCTGTGTTGGTCATCTTGTGCATGGGCAGGCTACAACAAAACCCCACGAGAACATTTAAACACATTGATCATCACCTGTTTATTTATGGTTTTATTTTTTCCAATCTCAGAACTTCTTTGAATATCACAGGATTCAAAAACACGGACCATGAGGTGGAAGCTCATCACTGTCTAGTGTTCAGAACTAGTTCTGCAGTGCCGCTGCCCCGTCACTCACTTGTAGCCAACCTTCAGAGAGGATGGTTTACGCCAGGTTCCGTACAGCTCGTCCAGTTTGCGGAAAGCACCTTCTGTCCAGATGCAGAAGCGTCCAATGTGTCCGCCGGGGGCGAGCCTCAGGAGGTTCAGCTTGTTCACATTCTGCAGAGCGATGCCTTAATAATATAGAAAAATACTGTCAGATACACGTCTGAGTTGTGTTGTTCATGTTCACATACACCTGCAAGAATATACAGAGCTGGGTCATAAGGACACTTTGTGTCTTAATGCATTATAATACTGACTGTGAATTGCACAAATTTAAATATAAGTGACGAAATATCTGATAAAAAAAATAAACTGAGGAATGACTTTGAACCGGTACCACACCTGGGATATTTCTGAAGGCTTTGGTGACACCAGCATCTTGGTTGTAGATGATGCACGGTCCTCTGCGTTCCATGTGCAGAGTTAACTTGAAAGACTTACCTTCTTGATGTCATTCCGGGCCTTCAGCCTTTTCAGCCGGAGCACCGCCTCCTTGGCCTCTCGTTTTCAGCCACCGCCGAACCTCCCTGCCTTATTTGGATCTGAATTTCACGACTTTGTAAATGAATGGTATGCGAATTTCTTATTTTTATCTTTGAATTGCACCACCTACTGGTGTTTCAGTGCACTGGATTCTACTCTACTCTCCCCTGCAGTTTGATCAAAACCCCTGCAGAAAGGGCAGACCTAAAACAACTGATGGCAAGCGTGAATTTGAAGTGTTCTCAACTCTTCTCCGTCTCATTGAACAACTTTCCTGTTCTTCAGGTGCATTCCTCTATCAAACTGTCTGAAGCAGAACAGGTCGACTTTGCCGGCTGGCTGTGCAGCACAATCGGACTGAATCAGCCTGGACACCCCCCCACGGGTCCTCAATGTGAGGCCTTGTTCCGCCGCCAACCTCAGATCCTCCAGTGGCCCGATTTTTAACGTTTATACTGACGCCAAGATTTTTACAGCTGTGCCATCAACGGTTGTATTTATAGCACAAACCGCTGCACCAAGTGAAGTTAATATATTGTGCAATTGCCCCTGCTATGCTGCAGGTCTGCCTGATAAGTCAGCATCTTTTCTAATTACCAAATTATTAGTGATAAATGCTGCTCGGTATTTAAGTTGACCCTGTGTTCATACAACGCAAACAAATTACATCTGTAAGCTCCCGTGAAATCAAGTCTTGTGAATTAAACTGCTCTTGCTCACTGATTTGAATCAACAGATTTATTTATCACTGAAGTCCAGTGTGTGAAAGATTCAGGTTTATGCTGCGGGCTTGGCAGGCGCTGCCTTCTTGGGCTTCTTTTTGGGCTTCAGCATCTTTGCCTTGATCTGTGGAGAGATTGTAAGTGTTTAAGCTCACCAACAATTTAGTGTAAAACTGCTTCCAGCTCACACGATTCATGTCCTTACCTTGGGGTCATGCTTCAGGATGGCTTGACGTCTTGCTGTCTTGGCGTAAGGGTTCAGTTTGAGCATTATCCTCAGGTTCTTCAGTGGATTCTTCTTCAGTACTTTGCGGTTGATCTTCTTGCTGCAAAGAAAATACAGCCGTCTTAAAAACATGGACTTGATGAGCTGCAAGTTTGTTATCGACATCGCATCACTCAGAACTTCCATTATTATCAGGATTCAGAAACACGGACCTGAAGTGGAACATCATCACAGCTAGTGAGCCCAAACAAATCTCAAAGAACTGAAAGGCACTTACTTAGGTGTACGAAGTGCTTTCTGAATCTCCTCGCTCTTCAGGATCCTGCTCAGGTCTGTGTTGGTCATCTTGTGCATGGGCAGGCTACAACAAAACCCCACGAGAACATTTAAACACATTGATCATCACCTGTTTATTTATGGTTTTATTTTTTCCAATCTCAGAACTTCTTTGAATATCACAGGATTCAAAAACACGGACCATGAAGTGGAAGCTCATCACTGTCTAGTGTTCAGAACTAGTTCTGCAGTGCCGCTGCTCCGTCACTCACTTGTAGCCAACCTTCAGAGAGGATGGTTTACGCCAGGTTCCGTACAGCTCGTCCAGTTTGCGGAAAGCACCTTCCGTCCAGATGCAGAAGCGTCCAATGTGTCCGCCGGGGGCGAGCCTCAGGAGGTTCAGCTTGTTCACATTCTGCAGAGTGATGCCTGAATAATATAGAAAAATACTGTCAGATACACGTTTGAGTTGTGTTGTTCCTATTCATACACCTGCATGAATATACAGAGCTGGGTCATAAGGACACTTTGTCTTAATGCATTTAAATACTGACTATGTGAATTGCACAAATTTAAATATCAGTGACTAAATGTCTGAAAATCCTTTTACCCGAGGAATGAATTTAAACTGGTGCCACACCTGGGATATTTCTGAAGGCTTTGGTGACACCACCATCTTGGTTGTAGATGATGCACGGTCCTTTGCGTTGGATGCGCCTGCGATTCCTCATCTTACCCTTACCAGCGCGCATGCGTTGAGAAGCGTAGACCTGACAGCAACAACTTTGTTTAATATCATTACATGAAATCAGGAATACACATTATACCTCATCGGTGTAGTTTACAAACTAATGAACCCCTCTTATTAAATATCAGATGCATGCCAAACAATTCAGCGATGATTTAATACAATTCTAAACTACCTTTAATTTCATGTTTCCCTTTCATGACCGATTTATTTTTTATCAACACATTACTTTTAAAATATCCATTCATTGCGCATGAACATGAAAGACTTACTTTCTTGATGTCATTCCAAGCCTTCAGCTTTTTCAGCAGGAGCACTGCCTCCTTGGTCTTTTTATAGCCCTCGACTTTGTCTTCGACCACCAGTGGCACCTCAGGGATTTCCTCAATACGGTGTCCTGACAAATGAATATCAACTCAGCAAACGATGCCCATAAATAACACTTGTGACCGTCAAAGGTTTACCAGTTTGCTCAGAATCGAATACACATCAATTATCCGCAACAGCTTTAAGACAGCAGGCAACCGTCACTGTTCACGGGATCAGACGCAAATTACACCATCATTGCAAATAAATTATTCAAAGTACTATTTAAAAAATAAAATAAGCGACTTCATGTCAATAAAGATTTATCCACAAAATGTAGAGCTTTCGACCGTTTACCTTTAGACATCACAAGTGCAGGAATGGCGGAGGCAGCCAGCGCAGAGCAGATTGCGTAGCGCTTCTGGGTTGTATTGATCCTGCGATGCCAGCGGCGCCAGGTTTTGGTGGGGGCAAACATCCGACCTCCACGGCACATCTACGTCCGAGTCAAGGCGGTTCGACAACGCCAGAAGCCATCGACAGAGGAATGCCCAACACTCGCTCAGACTCGATTGTTCATCAAGCGTCTGCACCAGCATAAGACGGCAGGCATACCGCCACTGGTCACAGAGTCTGACGCAAATTACACCATCAGCGCAAGTCACAGCTCAGATCGTCCTTAAACACATTGTGGAAAGGATGAAACAATATTTAAGCCTTTAGTATCATGAAAAGGATACATTTCCAAAAGCACCTTGGCCAGAACGGTGGGTACCGCCACCCCTCACGCGCGGGATACGGGCCACAGCTCTTCCGGTACCCCAGGACTCTGCGCTGGTCTGGTGACCTGAGATTAGCACAGTTCTAGGATTCAATTATGGAGTACTCACAATTCCTGAATGCTGGCTCCAGCTCCATCGCACGGATGAACCGAGACCACCGAGAACTTCTCGGTTGAAGGCGGGCACAGGCACTCACCTGCCAATTCACTGACCGCGTAAGGCTGGCGGTTGTTCTTGCGCATGTTGGTGTGAACAAAATTGACAACATCAGGGCGGATTGGAGCCTTGAACACAGCAGGCATGACAACATTCTTGCCTGCAGATTCGCCTTTCTCGGAATACACCGAGATCAAGGGCCGGGCACAGGCCTAGGATGGCAAATAAAAACAATCATCATCAGGCAGACCAGTAATGCACACTGAAATATCAGTGATGAGAACTGCTTATTTTTAAATGCACAGGGTGAATAAATCCAGCCACCTGGTGGTGCATCAGTTAAGAGCAACAGAAACGAGGATTAAAATAAAGATCTACGAAGACAGACCTATAGCTATAGTTAGAATCATTTACGTAAATAGTTGTAATAAAAATCAGCTGTTTCGTTTAGCTTGATTCGGCTAATGCGCCTTAGCAAGACATCGTGAAATCTTTTAGTCTAATCGTTACGGACAGCAGTGACGCCGCCTCGGGAAGAGACTTGCAGTCAGCGTTGTTCCTAAATGGAACTTAATACACATCACAAACAAGCGACACACGAAAGCGCTCCTTTCCACGTAGCACCGAATACTGGAGTCACACGTGTTCGCTGGCTAAACCACTGAGCCCTTCGCACAAAATGGCTGCTCGTGTTAGCTCACTGGTCGGTGCTTTCCGGCTACGCCATGTAAATCTTTTACGTAATATTTCCCTATACCGAAACTACGGTTTTGTTCGTGCGGTAATTATTATAGTATAAACAGACTATATAATAAAGACCGCTAATAAAGAGAATGTAGGCAATTTCTCACCATGTTTGCAGATTATTTTACGGCTCGCCGGGATCCACGCTCCACACGCTATGGCGGCCACAGTAAAAAGGAAGTTGGTGAGTCGCCTCGAATGGTTTATGCATCCGCTTTACGAATTTCACTTCCGTCGCCAGAATGTTTCGACGTTGACTTACTTACCTCTCACAACCATGCACATTATATTTCTTTATTAATAAAGAGAAAACAAATTACACAATTTAAATTCATATTCTCATGATTTATAAAAAAATATATAGAATTTGATCCTGAAACTGGGACTATTTTTTATGCCATGTGGGCGCATGAGGAAAGTGTGCGCCAAATAAATTTGTTGTCAATATTCTTTACTCAAATTATCATTTAGTTTTGTTTTATTCTATAATTTCTTCATTATAGCATCATTTTCATAAATATATGGCATTTGAAGTTAAGGTGATGACCTATGACCTTATGATGTCACTACCGGTAAAAGAGCGCGACTGTCAAACGTCGATAGGAGCGGTCTAAACTTTGGCATATCTGTACAACCACGTTTCCTTGTAAAAATGGGATCAAAGGTATTATCTAGCTCTAGGGAGCTTTATAATATTCTACGGTGAGTTTTAAACTTAAATTCTTAACCTTCATCTCATTTGGTCGCTATGAATGACAGAATGAGTCCTGTTAAAATGAGGGTAATCATTATTATTGATCTATTTGTATTGTTTCGTTTGGTCCAAGGTCTCTTCAAGAACGAACAGAACCATGCATTATGTATGAGGTAATTCAATTCTTATGATTGCAATTGTAACACCTTTCTAAATGAGTATCGCCTGTTGTTTACCTGTTTACATTATAGAAATACTGATGTCTGTTTCAGGAGGACATTCAAGTATCAAAAATCAGTGATAACAGGACACCTGTGCTGGATGTGTTCTGTAACAGCCGGCCTATCTTTGTGTGTGAAAAAGCTGTGAGTAAATGATGTGACTGTTACCTGCTAAATGCGTTCAAATTATTCTTTATAAAAGGTCCTTGTGATAGATAACACTGCTTTCTTTTGACAAGTTAATGCAGGTATGGGATGGATCAGTGTTTAATAGCTTAAATAAGAATCTGTATACCCCTCTCGCCTGTAAAAACAAGGGACAGTAAGATAACTAGATATGTTTTTTCCCATTATGTCTAAATAAATTCTATAAATTCTTGCCATTAGTTATTTTTACACTTGTTTATTTCTCAAGGTTCCAAATAGATGTGAACCTGATAATAAAGAAAGGATGGAAACATCAAACTGCAGTGATGATGGAGCCGATGCTGATGCTGACATTGCATTCCACGTAGAATTGGGTCCACAGCCGCTCAGTGTCAGGAAAGCAAGGTGACCAATGCTTCGAGGTTTAACACTACACGGAAATGAAGCTTTTGCTGGCTGGCTGGTACAAACTGTGTGGCAAATTTCCTTTACATGACAGTCAAAATGTCTCTCTTTTTCTAGGCAGCTTTTGTCTTTGTACACTTTATCTCAAAATGCTAATGTGTCACCTGTGGACAACATTCGTGCCCTGCACCCCCTGTGGGTGCGATGTGACATGTCCGATCCAGCTGGAACAACCTGGCTTGGAGCTGAAACAGTCTCCATGGACAATAGTATATCTGGGATCAAATTATACTCTGTCACCTGTAAAGGTATTGCTCAAGTGCAACATAGCAGTTTTATGAACTCCTGTCTTATTCTGATTATTCTAATATTTGTCTTATTCAAACTCATAATTTGTCAGGCTCAACTGTGGACAGAAGAGCTCTTATGACCTTGGATGAGCTTAAACAAGAGCACAAGAGAAGGTGTCACCCATCTGCAGTGAGTGTGTGTAAATTGCCTTGTAAGTCAGCGTGAGTTTTAATATTCATTTATTTGCCAATGCTTCCAGATGGTGATCAATGGCAATGCCAGGTTCAACTTGTTTGGCTCCACTATTGTTGAAAACACAGTGATTGAGTCACAGAGTAGCATTACTGCGGATTTCAAATGGAACCATGTGGAGAGTATCCTTGAGGCCCCCCCTCTGTCCTCGGCAGCAACACTGGTACCAGTAATGTTCATTCCAACCTTCTCTCCCGTAAATGCTTAATTTTTTTTATGCAAATGTATTTGCTTTGTTTATCCTTATTTCACATGCAGAATATCAAACATGCCAGTGGGCACACGAGCAGCCAAATGTTCGACACGTACAGAGAGCTCGTGTTTCTTCAGGTTTGTAGCCCAGAGTAATTTGAAACGAATGACCATGAGCATCAATTTACAAGTAAAGAACTACATCTGAACAGTTTTGTGTGATTTTTAGACTCTTGCTGACGGTTTGAGAACTGGTGAAACAGAATGGATTGAACATTTGGAAAGCGAATCAGCTGTAAATCTGACCAAGGCCTTCCTAGAAGGTATCTGATTTGTTAAATCAACGTGAAGTCACTTTGATTTATTGCATGTTAATCGGACTCTTTTCTTTCTTTATTCTTCCAGAGCTTCAAATCACTACAAAGACACTGCAGGACCAGGCTGCAAAACCAGCTGAGGTACTGTCATTTTAAAATTGATCATCCCTTTACAAGAATGGATTTTTAAAATTCAATATATATTTCTGAATAAATATGGTGACCATCTTCTTCAACTCTTATCGAAGACCACAAAGCTGAAGTCTGAGATAGACACCCCCATTTTCAAGTCACTCTTGGAACGAGGCGATTTGGATTTCGTGGAACAGCTGTGGGTTCGGATGAGGAAGAGTATGTCATTTTCTTTGTTGGGGGAACCTGGATTTATTTGTTGAAGCAATTACCGACTGAAAGTGACAATCATTTCCCTCCTCCTTGTTTAACACTGCAGGTGTGACTTCATACCAAGAACTAGGAGACTGCTTGAAACTGGTCACTGAAGCTCTGAGATACGGCGACATTAAACCCTGGGTATGTGGTGATTTCTGTCAACATTTTTATTTTGGACCAAGAAATGCTTAAGGGTTATCGTGGGTTTAATTTGAACTTCCTTTAGATTCACAGAGACAGTAGCAGCTCCCTCAGCAAGCTCATCCTGCAGTCCTACCACCAGCAGATCGATCGTGTGTCTCTCACGGGTGTCAAGCCCGTTCTCATGCTACTGGAGATGGGTCTGGACAAGATGAGGAAGGACTACATTAACTACCTCATTGGTAACCTCTGGATTCTCATTTTAAATCATGTAATATTTAATCTCGGTGCGCATTGCATGCAGTGAAATTCTGCTTTCATATTCGACTGTTTCTCACTGGTCATTTTTCTTCCAGGTCAAGAACTGACGACTCTAAACCACTTGGTAAGGCTCGTGAATATTTTGGTAACAACTACATTGAAGCAGCTGCAAGATATTCTGAATCTGAACGTGTCTCTCCGCAGTGTTATTATCTGAGCGCCGAGGTTGATCTGCAGGAGCAAGTAACCCGTCTCAGAAAACTGCACCATCTGCTGGAAATAGTTTTGACTTGCAGTACTTTCCTGGCTTTGCCTTATGACCGTCTCTTCCTCCTCACACAGTAAAGCAGTTTTGCTCATTTCCTGTGATGATGACAACGATGTGATCTGATGAGCATGCGCAATGTACTTCCCAGAAGACGGCACTAAAGTAGACTTTACATTTTTTATAGATCCTGTTTGCAGCACTACAAAACACATCCATACGACGAGGAGCATGAATTCAAACTGCACATTAAGCCTGCGTTGATCAGCCGTTTCTACCAGAAGTAGGAATCACAGGGCTTTGTACATTTAACTTCTTCATTACATCACAAGAATGAATGAATGCGATTTTAGATGTTTGTCTTTTAGTTCATTCACGTTGCAACTAAACAGTAATTTGCTTCACCCATTTGAGATTTGTGATTGGCTTTCACCTCTTCTGCGGTGCGAAATGTAGCGTTATGAGCTTTACACTGTTCTTTTGGGATCAGACCACACTTATGTACCAACTGAGAAGATTTACAGGGAGATTTCCTCTCAACCCTCATGTTTGCATGCTCCACAGGGAGCAACCAATGGAGTGGGGGGTTGAGGCGTCCAGTGGCCACGGCCCTCGGGAGGTCAGGACTTCCTTGCAGCTCAGCGACAGACCATTAGTTGATCATGTCAGCTTTGAGACAGGTGATCTCACAATGCACAACTTTAAATCTAATAGAAGCCACACGGCTCCGATAGACAATAACCCTGCTTTTCTTTAACTGTCCTTCCTTTAGAGTGCCCACATGAAACGGTGAATGAAGACAGTGAAGATACTGCCTTCTTCTCCACCGTGGTGTGCTGCAGCTTCGTCGTCTTTGCTTGAGCTCACACGAAACACAAGTGAACAACCAAAGTGTTTATTGTCATTTTTGGTTCTCTTAAAAGCTATTAACATGTTTTGAAGTGGGAGTGCCAAACGGCCTTACATTGCATCACAAAGTGTTGGCTATGTTTGTTCTGGGTTCCTTACTTGCGTTCTTCCGATCCCAGTCGTTGTATCTCCTTCTTCTTTATCGCAAATGCAAGCTATTTTGTAAGCCCTTTTGCCAAACTACCAATTAAATGAAAATACAAACCCACAATAGAGTCAAAAGTGTTGTTTGTAATGATAATATTCACCGCAGCAGTGTAAAATCCAACATGATGCAAAGCTATCCACGCTGTTTGAGTGTCCGGTACCAAACTCTTTAATGGCGTTGAACCACTTGTTCTCATAAAATTCAGTCCAAATAATGAACTAATGTCCACACATGATCTCCTGCAGAAGAGATGTACGTACAATAAGGTTTTGTGTTTATGTCACGCATGTGTGCCGATGCTAGAAGAGGTCCTTTCTAGTTCCGCCTTCGCAGGAGGAACATAAGGAAGACGGCACTGAGTAATATAGAGAGCGTGCACACAGTGGGGACGACAATCTCTGTTACCATCTCCATGTGGCTGGTCAAAGGGTCTGCAAAGCACAAGAACATTAACAACTCACTCGCGTTATAGCTTAGATCAGATGCCGTTTGTGAAGCGAGTAAGCACAGCACTCAAAGGGTTAATACTCTCCCCCTGAATCACATGTTATCCAATTTATAGTGAGCAGGAGTGATTCCTTACCATGTATAAGTCTTAGAATATTGGCAGCAGTACTCCGCTGTTCCTCTAATGAAAAAAGAGAAAGTACTCAGGGTTGATTAATAGCACTTTAACCCTTTGAGAACTGCATGCAGTTAGTTGAGAATATTTCAGAAAGCAGTATTTGTACAGCAGCCAGCTCATGTTCCCTCATGGTGAAGTTATACTTTCTAAATCCAAGTCAGATAAATTGTAGACAGGTCCTCTGGGTAAATTTATTATCCTGCTTTGTGAAATCACCCTCGGTCACAGACGAGCTTTATGTTTTCAGAGTTTCAGCCAAATGCGGCTTCGTTGGGAATTAGATTTAAGCACACTAGGACATCATAAATAAAGAAATCGTTGAACACAAGTTAGTGTTAAACTGCAGAGGATTCATTCTGTTAAACTCATTTAAAAACATAAAATGCAAAGCAAAACCAAAAAGTCACGTTAATCCAAGACAAATACCCTTAAATTCTAAACCTCATCATGCACTGGCCAAACCTTTGGCACTTCTGCACTTTCCTTGGGCTTTCTTCTAGCTGGAGGGCAAACAAAGAAGATATTCTGTCAGAATTTCTTAGCTGTTTTAAATATATCCATCAATCTTACGAAAAGATTTGTTCAGGAGCTTTCTGAGGTGCATAAAGCAGCACATTCAAGTCAAATTATAATTCTGGATTTCAAATTATGTGGAATGTTTTTGACCTTTCGGTCAGACTCTTTGTTTACCCCCCCCCCCTTCAATAATGACCCAGGATGTTCTAAATGAACTGACCTGCAGCTAGGAGCTGGTTGCTGGAAGAGCACATCTCCACAGCCCTCCTCCTCCAGATCTCGACCTGTGGTGGTTTGCATTGGAATGAATGGTTTCTATTCTAACAATGACAGAATAACAGAAGACGCTTATCTGGGACCGCCATGTGTCTCTCACCTCTCTCTGATTTGGGAATCCATTGGCGCTGATGATGCGTTTATAAAACTGAACAGAAGCTTTGGGATAACGAGCCTTGTCTCTGCTCCTGAAGTCCACGTAGTACAAGCCGAACCTCTCAGAGTAGCCTTCATCCCACTCAAACTTGTCCAGGAGGGACCATGCAGTGTAGCCCTTCACATTGACTCCATCTTTGATGGCTAACGTCACGTAGATCAGACCGTTGGATTAGACTTCAAATAGATTTACTTGTAAAATTCAGGGGTACGATTACATGAGCTCGTTCACCTTTTAGCATCTCGTTGATGTAGCCTTTATAATACTGTATCCTCCATTCATCGCACAGCTCTGTGCACAGCATCTTCTCTGAGACGCCGTTCTCAGTCACATAAACCATTGGGTTTCCGTACTGAGTCTGGATGGGGAACAGATCAACACAATACCTCGTCTTAATGTCATTGACCTTACTTGCAGCGTGCTGGGACCATGTGAGGCGCAGCACCAACAAGCCTGTTCCACATCTCAAGCTGTATAAATCACCTTGACAAAATTGAGCAGACGTCTGAAACCCCAGGGCACGGAATAGAGCCACTCAGATCCAGGGTCAGGCCACCGCGGGTCCACCAGCTCAGCCAGGTCACGGTCGTTGAAGTAGCTGCTGCTGCTGCGCCCAGACGGATTGTTCTTTTGGGTGATGTAGCGCGTAGTGAAATGGCCGATGCCCAGGAAGTCACAGGTCCCCTTGATGTAGCTCTTCTCTTGGGGGGAAAACGAGGGCAGGCGAGACATCCCGAGGCCCTGTTGGACGCTCTTCCTTCCTGATCACACAGTTACAAGCCCCCCCCCCAACCCCAAATGAAAACGTAATACTTCCAGCTAAACTGTTTACAATTGATCTCACCAATGAAGTCTTTCATCACTTGAGGGTAGTCTCCGTGAAAGATGGGCGTGGCAAACCAGCCCAGGTAGAACTGGACATATCTCTCAGCTGCTTCGATGTCTTTCTGGTTGCTGATGTCCACAGGCTCGCCCCAGTCTCCAGACAGAGAGATGCCAACCAGACCTGCGGGCGTGAACGGCGGCTCGCAACATTCAGACAGAGGGTAAGGGCGGGGGGCCAAATACTGAGTGAAAAACAAGGTTTACCTTTTTGTTTCCTCCTCCACTGTGTATCGTAACTGTGCCAAACTTTGGCATGGGCCTATGAAAAATATGCCACGATTAGAAACAGCACTTTGATCATGTGCATCTTTATTTTCCTACCTTGATGATGTGATGGGCAGCTCTGTAGGCTCCTGTTCCTCTCAGCCTCAGTCCAGGAGCGTGCTCCCCGGTCTCATAGCCCTCAACTGCTACAGACTGACGCACGGATTACAGAGAATTAGTCAAATAATTAGACTTTGTGATGATTGAAAAACATTTTTTGCGACTGCAAAGCCCACCCATGGATTGTTGAAAGTGATCCAGTACTTGACCCGATTCCCAAATCTTTCAAAACACAGGTTGGCAAATTCGTTGAAATGATTGACCATGCTTATATTCTGCCATCCGCCATATTTCTCTTGTAAGACCTAGAGAAGCAAACAGTGGAGTAACAAAGTGCCGCAAAGCAGGGGAAACAAAACAAAACAAATGAAATCAGGGATTCTTGGAGTGCTGTGCACCGACCTGTGGAAGATCCCAGTGATAAAGCGTAACGACAGGCGTGATCTTGTTCTCCAGAAGGTGGTTGATCAGCTCATCGTAGTACTGCATTCCCTTTTCATTTATGTGGTCGGCTGCAGATGCGACACCAAAGCTTTAGCCATTAACAATTGAAACCACATATGCTGGTTGACCCGCACAAGGCTGGAATGACTCACTCTTTATGCCAGTGGGGATGAGTCGAGGCCACGATATGGAGAAGCGATAGTGGTTAAGCTTCAGCTCCTTTATCAAGGACACATCATCCTGTAGAGCAAACACACATGTGGAATATTTCAATTTCCCCCCCACGTTCACTTCATATATCTCAGACCCATCATGCCTGATTGGCCCACCTTGACTTTGTAGTAGCCCTCACAAGAGGAATCGGCAGTTTCGTTTCGTTGGATTTTGCCTTTCTTATGGCTGAACACATCCCAGATGCTCAGTCCTTTTCCATCTTTGTCCCAGGCTCCTTCTGTCTGATAGGCGGAACTGCCCGCACCCCACGAAAATCCTAATGAGCATAACACCAGTAACTGACATTCATCTTTCCTGTTGAGGAACAAACAACAAACAACAACAACAACAACACTTGTTTACCAGCTGGAAAAGTGCCATAATAGAAGGTGCTGTGTTCGTTCTTTGTCCAGTCGAAGTCCTCAGCCGAAGACAGACACAGCACCAACACAAGCACATGGCACACGGTGAAGGAGCAGCGGGGAAGCATGGTCCTCCTGGCCCCCAGTGGGTAAATCACTGTTGGGTTCTGCTTCACAGATCTGCACAGAGACAAGAGTTCATGTCTGCTCTGGAGCAAACCTCTTATTATATCATTATTCCAGCCCACCTCTCTTAATAGATGCACATTAATGACATCAAAATCTCAATTAAGCCACAATACGCTGTCACCAGGCTGAACATATCCCATGTGGTGGCTTGCAGGGGTCCTGCATCCATAATGCAGACACTAATTCCCCCTTTGAAACTCAATGGAGTGTGGGCTCATCCCGCTGAGGCAGGCAGATCCCATGCAAACTGAATTCACCTGTGTAAGCAAAGTTAATGTCACAGAGGTTGATATGTGTAGATAGAGTGTGCGCTATGACAGTGGAGGATCCCACAGAGACTGGATGTGAATATGAGAACGCTCACAAGCTCACAATTCAGTATTTACAGGGATATCATGCTGAAAAAGATTTGAGAGCTTTCAGAGAAGAATGAAACATCCTTGTAAACAATGATCCAGTCATTCAGGAGCAACAAACTATCACAAGTCAGGTAGTTCAATAAGCATGCAGTACGTGTGGATGTGTCTCATTTGCATACAAAAACTATGACATTGTAAATATTGCACTGGGATAACTTTTAATCAGGAGATATACATATACATACATATTTCTGTAATTATGGATAAGAATTACAACACATCCCCCCCCCCCCCCCCCCATTTTCTATTCGATTTAAGAATGTGTGTTTTAGTATTCCTTCATCAAATAATTTATCAAATCACAAGTGTGAGTTCTGAATCCCCCATTTAAAGCTTCCCAAAGGCAAATGTGCTGAATGAGACCATCCTACCCGTGAACCTTACGAAGCATTCATTGGCAGCAGGTGAGCGTTCGGTGCCGAAGTCCCCGGGCGAGCGGGGGGCTCTCCTGGAACGGCAGAAACCCGTGGACAGCTGTAGCTATCTGCTGGTGCAGCCTCTATTGTACGTCTCCCACCCTTCTCCAGAGCGCTCCCCCTGTCAGTGTGAAAGCTGGCCTGATTGTGACACCTGCTGCATTGTTTCAGCTGTTTAGAAAATGCTGAATGTGTTCGTCAGTGGAAAGTGTTTGCACTGCATTACCCGTTTGACCGGGTCACGATGGGACAATGTGACGCGTGTGGCCCAGGAGGGGGGCCCGCCGTCCACTTAAATGTCTGAAACCGTAAAAGCATTCATCGTCTCACTGGCCACGAGTCCAGATTCAGTCCAGATGAAAAGCAATGCTGGGAAACATGCTGGTATTCGTGCACGTTGTGGATACAAGCCAGTCAAAGTGATCTGTACGCAAACCATTTTATTTTGTGCTTTAGTTTATCATTCCATAATGCATACACACTATCTGCTCATATGGCCCAGCCATACAGTCCAATACCAATTCTTGTAAACACGTAATATGTCTAGTAAGCTGTGAGCACCTAATAACACTGTTACTACATTTCAGTGAGACATTTGTCTCAAAATGTATTACATGAATTCTAACAACAAGGATGACAAGCCTTAAACTAGGCAAAAGAGAGGGCGGTATTGGCTCCACCCACCATGACACCCTAACCTGTACTCACTCCACCCAAATAATTTAAACGTCCTACAAAAACAAGTAAACAGTCCATTCACGTCCGTGGTTCTCAGTAATTGTTGTCATCCTCCTCCTCCTCCTCTTCCTCCTCCTCGGGCACGAACTCAAACTCATTGTCATCTTCTTCTTCATCATCATCTTCCTCCTCATCCTCTTCCTGCTCCATGTCACAATCTATCGCGGCATTCAGGAGGAGTTTGGTTCGGTTGATCTCGCTCTCGTCATCGAGGTTAATGTGAACCTGAAACAATGAAAAATGATTTGATGTTTTTGACTCAATCCCAGAACGATGAACTCCGAGCTGCAGACACACAATGAAGCCTTAGTGAAACGTATTTGATGTATTTATTGTTATCGAACCGGTAAATAGAATTTGAAACAAATATGTTGGAAGCTTTCTGTTTATCGATGCCGTATTTTGTGACTGGGAGAAAGACTTTCTGAAAACCATGGATGCATGCAGATTTTATTGATGCTCCAGCCTTTTTTAAAAAAATTATGGATGAGGATCTAACAGGGTTGTCCCCCCTCATGCTATTTACCTCCGTTTCAGGGGATGAATGTTGAGAGGCTCCTTCTTCTGTTTGGGCATTAATGATAGATTTCAAGGCCCCTTCTTCAAACTGAAACAGAGACTTATTAAACACAGGTGAATACAGACACAAAGGCCAACGCGTGAGGTCTTCAATTCACCTTCAACCTGTTCAGCTGGTCTTGTAACATGACTTTGATTTTGAGGAGCGTCTCCTCTTCCTTTTTCAACTCCTGCAGACGGCTGTGCATCTTTACTGCTGATGCAGGAGTCCCACCATTCCACAGCGCTGACTGGGAAGAGATCAGCAGCCGGTCGTCAGCTTCCCAAACATCAGGCAGATTGTTCACGCTATGCGAGCTTCGACATTTAAAGCATAAGAATTGTATTCTGCCTGGTGACATGTCTAAATCAAATATACCTGCATGTGCAGTAGTACAGGTAATTTCGCTAAATGAAACGATCGATCATCTCTGCACATCAGCTTCCAGACAATGCAGTGGAATCAATAATCATTTAACAGCGCAGGATAGGTGTACACAGTTACAAACAGAGCGGCGTTACTTACTTCTAGCCTCCAAATACACAATTAACGATTGAGTAATTTAGCGGCATCCCATAATAATGTTTATTATCGCACGAGAAAGAAAACCCTCATCTGAGACGTTTACCTCGGTTTGCAAATTCAGCCTACACCTCCATGTGAACGTCGAAATCAGAGCTAGCCCAGATAACGCACTTCTTCCAGCCCTATGATCGTTACGTCTCTGTTGTCATACACCTAGAGACGCTAGAGATTGCGTCGCGTTGTGATGCGGTCATATCCGGTGTTTAGTTACTTTAGGTGCTGTAGGAAAATTCCAATCTAACCTCGGAAACGGATGATGTATCAAATAGGACTGCGCGGAGACGCGAAATGTATAGAAATATTATTGTTTGCCTAATTCAGAGCAGAATGTGTTTGTATTTGATACAATTAAAAAAAAGTATTTAAATGTGATTAAAATTTGTGTTCACCTTTGAGTGCATACACATAAAGGTAGGACGTGTATGCTAAAAATTACAAAGACAAGTGATGAAATAGTTTTATGAAACATATAAAACAGTTATTTATCGCGGTGCCAATATGTAGAGACCAGGGAAAGAAAAAAATAATAATAATAATGATCATTATTATATTGCTTTAATAATAATATAAAAAACAGAGAGAAATGCTTATCTATCAGTTGATCAATATACCAATTGATCGTTCTTCCATCCATCCATCCATCTATCCATTAAATCAAATGAAAGGTATTCACTTGAATGTCAAAACCTTTAGGATCCTCTTTGCTGGACGGTAAAAATATCAAACATTTCTTCCGTTGGTTAATTTATAGCTCTAGGATTATTCCTGCTTCAATCCTAAAGATGGATCTTCCTCTCTTCCAGACCATGTGTCTCCAAATTCACATCTTAAATGGAAAATCTGCTCCAGAGGGCAGAGGTCATGAGGCAGCCCCAGCTTCCTTGCTGTTCATCAGTGTGTTCAGTTAATTGGTGGATGTTCAGTGGTTCCATTGGAGTTTATAAAGTCAGTGACTAGAAATTATACTTAAAACCCCCTTAAAGCCAAGTGGATCATATTTGATGAACTTTGTCTTTCAGGATTTTGAGACGTCTACATCATAAGTGTAGGAGCCACACAAGGTTTTGGTGGTTTCTCCTGTATGATTGAGTTTTGTGTGCGTGTGTGTGTTTGTATGTATGTGTACGCGCATCCGCGCCAAGGTGATTGGGCGTGGCACCGTGGGAGTGGAGTTTTCATTAGTGTGAGCTCACCTGTGCGGTTTTGTTGGGGTCATGCTGTGTCATGATGGTGGTGAGAGCGTGGGAGAGCATGGGGAGAAACCTTCTGTTTACTGCATGATGTGATTGAAGCATTCAGAAATCTTATTGAGGTATTTAATGGCAATCAAAGAAACATCAACCATGTAAGTCCTCGATCCTTTTCACTATTCGATCTGGAGCAATAAACTGTCTGCCTGCGCGTCTTCAGTGTTTTAACCCACCTCGTTTTACCGTGGTGTTTGGGTTGTTTTAACTCTTGTACCCCACAATAATGAGTTTTAAATACCTTTTTCAAGATAAATGAATACTAATAATGAACTAATTCTAAAATTTGCCCTGATGGTGGCGCTAGAGGACAAGTCCAGGTTTTGTTATCGTGGTTATTTATGTATTCAACAAATTACGGAGGATTAAACTATATTCTTCTTACATGGTGAAAAAAAAAAAGACACAGCTATGTCTTATAAAGTATTTGACAAATATACTTCATGACTCTCATCAAAGTCTATTATAGACCTTGAAATTGGACATTCAACATGTACGATGGAGTGTAAATGAACAAATAAGCAATGTGCGAATTCACGCTTCACATTGACTATAGTTAGTAAATCAGCTGATAAACAGAGGTAACAATGAGAGGTTTTAAATGTGTATATTTACTGTTACTTTAAAGAACCTGGGAACAGTTTCAGGTTACAGATACGGACATGACCAGAGTCAAATGGAAACTCCCAACACTAATTTAAACGGAACGTAATGCCTTGTCAGGAGCTTCTACAGTGTCTTCATGTATTTTACCCCAGAATCAAGCGGCTTGCAAGAATGCATCAAGATATTGTTTCACACTTATATGACTGATTGTAGAATTACTTAATTCTAACAACATATAAATATAATACTTTAATTATTGTCACAAACCTTGACTGAACGGGGTACAGTCATTTAATATACAGTACGTAAGACATTTTATGAGATTGGGATGTTATCTGGGAAACAGAGTCGCCTCCTATTTTCTTTGTGTCTATAGATTGACTTCATGAACTATCACTGATATCTGTTTGGCAAACAGCCTTCCTATCGATCATGTTTTACCTGCGAGTTTTCATAAACCACAATGTTATGCAGAATTTAAAATGCAGTTATATTGCTAAAATAATGCCAATATACTATGTTATACCTCCTCTGGATTGTTTAAACTTAAAAACCTTTACAGCAAATGCTAATGTCGTCAACAAAACCTCTAGCTGAGCTTTGCCAAATGCAAAAAGTCATGAAATGTGCAATGGATCATGTGAAGCAGTGGCAGATCTGTCCGGAGGTACTTTATGTGAAGGACTGAGCAAATGTTGGAAGCTGTTAGATCCATATTGCTCAACAAATCTGTTATTTTCAGCATCGTGTGCATGCTGTATTACTTTGTTGAAAGCCAAGCAGCGAGTTGTGAGCGAGTGAAACTGGATCTGCGTCTCAGTGTACTGAGACCTGAAGGATTTGGGGTCAGGGGGGTCGGAGGAAAAGGTTCTCCTAGGCCTGCAGCTGCCAACCTCCCAGCACGAACATGAGAGGGCCCCGCAGTGGCACGAAAGTTTCACTTGGATTTGGATTCAGCAGCTTTAGGGTGGCTAATACTGTACAGTTATCACTCCGCTCCTTCACAGTTGCATATTCCTCATTATCACGCAGACTCTGTAGCTGCTGCAGAGCAATTCTTTCTCAATCAAAGCACCCCTTGGCCGGGCAGCAGCCTAGTCTTGGGCCCTGTTGGCAGCTGAGGCTGGGGGCCAGTTCCACGTCTGCCGCTATGCGTGCGTGGTGTTGAAGGTGTTCCCAATGCCTGTGGAATGCGGCGCCGGCCGTGTTAGATGAGGGGCCTCCCTAAAGGGTGGAAAGGGGGGGGGGGGCAAGGAACACAGAGAGAAAGAGAGAGGCGGGAGGGGGTGACCTTTGAGCAGTGCCGTCAGGAAGTTATGACTCAATTTTCAGCCGTGGCAGTAAAACGGAGAGTAGGAGCATGGAGATGGAGGAGGGCTGAATGAAGGAGAAGGAGGGTGGGAGAGAGAGGACGAAGACACAGATGGAAGACGAGGCCCAGACGGCGACACTGCATGTTGTCTGTCTCTGGTCCAGGAAGAAGACACCCACTTCAACAGAGCCTTTCTCCGCGTTAACAAAGACAAGTAAAAGCGTGACTTCAATCAACATCATAAGCTACTATATCATATGACTATACATACATGTATACGTAAATACACCATGGGTCAGGCCATCTATAGAAGGAAAAGGGAAGAATGGGGGGTGGCATCCCCAGGATGTTCCCTCTTGAGCCTCACAGCGATGACGAGAGGAGCCCCAGGCGCCTATGAAAGGATGCAGAGATGCAAAGATGTGGAGGAGCCTTTGTTTCTAAGGAATTACCTCAACCTACACATTTCCTGTCCTGAACTCCCACACACACACACACACTCAAATGCAGTGGTCAGCGCCGCCTTGCACGTACACGGCAAAGAAAAAGCATGGATTCACATACAAGTACACGTGTAATTGGACTGATATGTTATGTGAGGTGGTTAAAAATACACCAATAGACAATCCCGGCCGTGCACGCAGGATGCAGTGCTATAGGAGATGCTCATATGTCATGTTGTACAAGCATTCCCGTGAGTGAAAATGAACAGCATCTAAGTGGGATGAAGAATAAAGGTCCAGTTTGCTTTAGTTCTTGACACATTGAAACCTTTCACACTAAATCAATCGGCTCCTTCGTCCCGATGGGAACCGCTGTCGCCGCAACGCGGGAGATGATTGATAACGGTTTCAATCAGCAGATGGACTGCAGCAGTGTGGCTTGATCCACCATGTGGCTTCTGCCTATCAACACCTGCTTGTTTTAGAGTGTAAGTTCACAGGTGCCCGCTGCAGTCATGATGCTTTCCTCATTCAGCAAAGTGAATGCGGTCAAAGACGAGCATTATTCTGTTGTCCGACTGGAAAACCTGAAAACCTGATCCTTGTTGCCCTCGGAGTTTTACTATCTGAAACAATTTTATGCACCAGGAGACACTTCTGGTTCTGTTCCCTGTCCATGGCAAACTCAGGAAAGACTTAAAGGAAATTGATCCTGTGCATTGATTTAATTTCGCGGTTTTCATTTAACTTTTATGGCCAAACTGATCTGTTTGATCTGAGGTGTGCAAGCCCATTCGGCCAGGGAAGTGAAAAAGCAGAGCGACAGTGGCGGAGGTCGGATTCTCAGATTCTCACGTTGAAAACTGAAAAGGGTCTAAAGGCTCTGGCAGATCCCGGCTGTAAAGGCAATCCAATTTAATCACTGTAAAAGGCTTTTGATTTGGGTCGGGCTAAATGAAGTGAGTGTCCTCATGCTGCTGCCCGGGAAATGCCTCAGATCACAGCATGAGGTTTGGGCTCTGATATGATGTGGTTTGGTCAGGGATGGCAGGCGGAGTTATGGGGTCAGAGAAGAGGAGAATGCCAGTCACAGCTGAAATGTGTAAAATAATTGACCACCCATGCACAGCATTCCTCGTGAACCAGCCTTTCTCTCAAGACTGACAAAGCAAACTAACAGAGAACAGTTAGCTCAGTTCGAGCCTACAGCTGGGGGGGAAACGAGCTCACCTGAATCCTCCACAGACGGCTGTGTTGTTTGTCTATGCAGCGAGGTGTTCTTCTGTACCGGTAATCAGATGTGTGGCTCCCTATGCTAATCCGGCTTTACGGACGGATCAGGCCATTGGCTGCAGGAATGTTTGAACACCGTGACAAAACCATTTATTGACACGCACTTCCACTGTGAGGTCTGGCACCCGCAACCCAAGTGCAACCCCCGGGGAAGACGCAGCTGCTTGTGAACATTGAAGCACCGGCCTACTTTGATCGCCCCGACATCAGAGCGGCTCCTGATCTTTAGGAGCACCACCCATCTTGTCTGAAATTCCGAGAGCACAAACTGAGACATTCCTGACGTGCGAACTGCCCGTGACAAATGAGCGCACTTTGGGGTTTCCAGCTTCCACATGCTGCTGCCTCCGTGCGGCTGTGAAGTGGGTCTTAGGCTGGGAATTCGTTCCCCTCTCTGAAGGCTCAGCGAGTAAAGCGGCACCGCAGACTGTGGATAAGTCCTGGTGTGAACTGTTACGTGAGAGAGAGCCTTCAGGGTGGGGGTTATGATTTAATACTGACCTTATTCATCACTGGAGAGCCTGCACTCAGAATACCAACTGGACTGTGTGGACTCTGTCATTTACTTGACTGGTGACTGGATTGCATCAACTTTGATGATACAGATCTGAAGTACTGCACAAAAGAAGTTGTTTTCATTGAGTTTCAAGTCGTACCATTTGAGGAGAGTGATGTGAACGTAACATCTATTACTGCCAGATTAGTCAGCGCATATTAGGGAGTGATGTTGGTTTTGACTGGATTCCAACTCCGTTCCAATTTCATCTGCGGTTACATGTGACATTTCTTTTTACATTTTTTTTATTTACAGCCAGGGACTCGAGGTGTGCTGCGTGTTTTAAAAGGCGCTATAGAAGCCCTCTGATTTCTCCATTTTATGAAACAGGCCCTGCACTGTGCCATAACTGATGTCATTCTACTGTTTCCTGTCATTTTCCAGCTTGGATTATGGTCCACATGCCCTTCTTCAAAGTGACTTCAGTCAAACCCTGACATGATGGATTCCTTTACACTTCATTTGTAGCGTTCATCAAAATTCCATTGAATCTAAAACGTTGGCTGAGAATGGTCCAAAGTAATCTAACTGCGTCAAAAGAAACGTTCAGTTCTCAGGGGGCATCGATTTCCCCAGTGAGGTGATGACATTTCATTGAACAGAGAGAGCAAAAATACTGCCTCAAAAGACGTTTGGTCCCTTGCGGAGATTTCTCCTGCAAAGATTGCTTCAGGACAGACTACTGAAACTTGTATAAGATTTTCATTTAGCAAATACAATCCCCTTTGGCACCTATGATGCTGGTTGAAGCCGCAAACGTCAGTACTTGAACCCACCCCGTCCCTGCTTCCACGCTGATGCAGAGCGAGATTACTGCCAGAACAAGTTGGTGGCATGTTCAGCAAAAAGATTTCCACGATTTTAACTTCTTGATTTGTGTGCAAGTATTTGAAGTGCTGCTGCAAGCAGATCGTAATCGTAAATGTCATGGACGACCGACCAGCCGCAGCATGCCCGGGACATTGCCTGATTGAAATCAACCCAGAAAAAAAATGCAGCTACTGTCCTCAATGTCGTGTTTCACTTGCAGCTGCAGCAAAGGTAATTATGGACGTTCCTTATGTTTCTATGTTGAAAGGGATGTTATGCCAAGTGGAAACCTGTGCATGCAACAAAAAATGAACTGTGTGGACTGCGGCCCACGTTGTAGGACCGGGGAGGAAGTGTTGTAGAGGCGCTGTGAGGACGTCGCTAGGCAACGGGGCGTGCAGCTTGGCGTAATGAGTGCGCGGCTCAGGAGCTGTCTGCTCAGTGTTCCAGGCCCTGACAAGAACAGACAGGCTGGCCTGGGACTGCATGCATGGAGCTGCCACCACGGCCACCTGCTCACAGCAATCATCACCAGCACTTCAACCAGCCACCGATACAGCATACAGACCCAATTAAGAGCCCTGCATGTCCCCGTCCATCCAGCCATCACTAACACTCCTGCAAGTCTGACAAGGCTGCCTTTTTCCCCCTAAGCAAATCTCTAATTAACAACGTTGGCTGTGGCGAGGCCGGCCTGCACAGAGCTGCTGAAAGGACCTGGAACTCTGCTCGGGTAATCAGCTTAAATACAGGTTTATTTCCTGCCCCCTGTGCCTCGCCACTTCCAGCAGAGATTGCATTCTTTTATCTGTTTATCTCCAATTTCCTCCGACTTGTAACGTGTCTCGTAGACACACTGTCACCTCCACTTATGAGAGGGTTTCAGAGAAGGGATCAGAGTTGGTTTCGGCAGGACATAGCTCTCAACAACATCTCTGCCTGTCTGTTCCATTACTGCCCCCCAACACCCCACTCCCACAGAAACACTACGGAAAGGATCAAAGATTCTCATACGAAAATACACCCTTCCGTTAGATCCAATTCAATCATTTATAGTTTTGCAATGAAAGTATCATGTTAAAGAAAGAAGCCAGTCACAAAGTTTTGTTCCTGCGACTGGAAAGTGCCAGATTTTAATTAGTTAAAATGAAAAAAAAGGAAATTAAATTTGAAATGACCTCATTACCAGAGTTGGATTAAGAGCTGTGTGTCCCAGCCGAGAGGAGAGGAGGCGGAGGAATTTCCTTTCAGTGGGAAGGTGTTATTGTTGGAGCCCGGTGCAGAGCCGCTGGATCAAATATCCTCTTCCTCAGTTTGGGATTGACTCGTGATACAACGCTACGCTAATCGTATGGAGGTTTCACAAATTATTTATTTTACTAAATTACAAATACACATAGGAAAGTCATCTGTGCCATTGTTGAATAAACATCATTTCAATTATAAATTGTAAATTGTATTTTTTGTTCATGCATCATATGTATGTTCTGGACTATAATCTGTCCTATCCCAGACCAAAAACATTCACCGCAGCGGACACAACTGAGCAGTGTTTTATTGTTTATGGCAACGATCTTAGTCAGGATTTTATGTGTTCTTAGATATAGCATCAAGACAATCCTCTCAGAGGTATGTTATTATACCAGACGTTTATTATCCCCTCCAAGGATGAAGTGGGAGTAGAATTATATATAATGTAGGAATGGATTTTGGCGGTCCGGTTTGTCCATTTATGGATTCAGAAATCAGTTAATAACACACATCAACTCTGATTGTATAAAGATACCAAGAACATTTTAGAACCTTTTGATGATGATCCAGATCACAATGTTGACGGTGTAAATCCAATTACAAGGGGAATGAGATGCTGGGTGGATGTTTGAGCTCTCTGAGTGCATTCATAGTTTTTGAAAATTAAGTATTTAATTACTTTTTCTCTCATTCTCTCTTTATACAGTTATAAAAATTGCAAACAATTGCATTGATAGGCCGACTTATTGGTTTTATCTAACAAAGAATAAACGTGGTTTGTTCTGTTGTTGTGTTGTATTCTCTGTTGACTAATTGTGTAGAAAACATTACTTTTTTCATAACATTTAATGAACCAAATTATTACTAGTAAACACCTTAACAACTTTTCCTTATCTTACTATGAGTTGGTGACTTGTTAAAGAGTATCCTTAGGCTTAATGCATTGTGGGATTGACCTCACCCTGTTTGATCCTAAACCGTTTAAGTTCTTTAGGACGTGGATAGATGGATGGTTCAGAGGATAAGCAGCAGAGGGTGCTCTTCATCAGACAGGGTAAACCCTTGACAACACGTTTGCAATAGATTCAAATGACATAAATATCTTAATCTGATGAAGAAAATATTGTATTTATTTTAAACGTGTTTCATTTTAAAACCGATTGTTCTTTGGTATATAATGACCACATTCATGATGTCTTCCTAAGAATTGATTTTTCCTGTATACATAATAGATACAATTACCTTCTAGCTGGTTTATGTCAGACATTTGGTTTTAAGTGTGATGAGTGATGCATGAATTCTGTAAGCCCGGGAAATCTCGGGTTTTACTTGACAATCCAGAGGAGCCTCAATCTCTCAGAAACACATTTTCAGTGAGATACCATGTAATAAAATTCTTACCTACAGTAGTATGCTACTGTTATGTTATGCTTTAACAATTTGTCCCATGGTTCCATGCACAATTGTACAGAGCGGCAAAACACAGCAAGAGGTACAACTGTCTCTGAAAGGGGTATGATGGAATGGTTCATTGAGTTTAGCACCTTCCATAGCATTGGCAAAATATATGACTTCTTCTAATGCTGTAATTGCACTAATAGTGATACCTGAGCCGATACACCTTTGTTGTTTTTGTACAGCTCAGTGAAAGCCAGCCTCAACCTGTTGCTTCTGGGATGTTTTAAGGTAAAGAGGAAGGATGTCTGGCAGCATGCATTCTATCTGGTCCTAAGTGTAAATAAATAAATAAAGCGTTTGACATTTTAAGTTTTTCCAGGCTTCTGATCTCCTCAAAAATCCCTGGCCCATGGCTGGGATCTCGGGACCTTCAGAGTTGTGTCCATGTGTTAAAGATTTTGAGAACAAAAAGAAACGGCCATAATCTGGATTCTGGGAAGGCCTCTGCAACTTTAAAAGTTGGAATCAGACCCCTGCTGTTCTGCAGCAAAAACAGGAGCCCTTGTAACAAAAGACATGGTGGCTTTTATGACTGTGATTTTTGCAAGATATGATTTTTTATTTTTATTTTGTACAACTTCTTTGGCGGAGGTAATAATCCTCGTTGTTTATTGCTTAACAGAAAGGTATTTTTGTTACTTAACAGGGTGAGGTAACACGCCTACATGGGAAATGGACAGTGGTCCGTCCAGTGGGGTCAGCTTGTTATTGTACTGCATGCCTCATGGCTGTAGCATGTCACTTTCCATCACGTTCCCAGGTTGGCCCTGTGTAAGGCTTCAGGCTGGCCCGCTGTTTACAATAGCACCCATTCAGCCCGCTGCTCCTCAATGAAATTTCTATTTATAGCGACCACTGGTGTGCAGAGAGTCATCTGCTTGTTCTGAATGAGGTCTGATGGGTTTGACAAGGTTAGCTGGATTAAAGCATTTGGAGGAGGAGCTGAAGGACAGGTCACAGGGGCTGGTTGGGGCGAGAAGGCAACCACCAGGAAGACTGACTGCCTTTATTGTATGCGATGGCCAGTATCAGCACACTGTTCAGGTCAACGACGGACACGCTATGAAGCGGAGTTAGACAAACATTTACCCAAAACCAAAGCGCCACTTTTATCCCTTCAGTGTGGCGTTTGTGTCTGCCCTTCACCTACCCCGACGCCAGCTACGCACGGATTTCTGTTCATATGAGGGGAAGTCGACATAGAGCTTTTTACCGCCAGTCAGCAGTGTCGTACACACTGATGTCAAACCCTTGACAACACTGCAGATGGTCCATCGGGTCACACCCATTTAACCAGCCAATGGCCAACTGGGAAAGGGGCATTCTCCAATCATAGGCCGGCTTTTGTTCAAGTTAGGCTTTTTATTGCGTGCAAAATATTTTTGTTAGAAAACATGTTTTTTTTTTACTGCTTTAGTAATAAACGTCATGCCTGTTGTTGGTTTCCATTATTGTGTAACAGGACCTTTTAGGCTAATGTCTTTGCTGTTGTGAGGAAATGTTTTGTGTAGACTTCATGGTGGCAAAATAGAATGGAGGGGGAAAATGGCTACTTCCTTGATCCTTGCTGAGTATTTTCCTCTTCTGTGTCTTTGTTTTGATTCCTTGGTGTGTGATGGTGTTTCCCACTCGGTCTTGCTGCAGCCAACTTGCCCTGCCCCACTGTGCTGCTGTCCTCTCTTTGAACCAGTGCAGCTATAAACACGGCTAAGTGCTCTCCATCAGCAGCAGTCTTGCAGTAGGACAATAGTGTGACAGTAGTTTTAGGTGTTCTGTGCCAGGCCACACACCAGAGCAGAAGGTCGACAAGGACCTGGCAGAGGCACTTGAATGCAACTCGGTCACTGCAACATGCAACTCTAAGCAAAGAACAGCCATCAATACCTATATGTGTATATCCTAGGGTTTGGCCACACCCAAACAAATACTTGATCTTCCCCTCTTTTTAAATACTGTAAAGAGCCTCTTGCTGATCTCAGTAAGCTGCTGATTTGGTTTCAAAGATCTGGCCGGCTATCTTTTCAGTATCTCCCAGAAAAACATTGTCAATGTGTGGTCAGGATAAACTGTGTTGTACAAATGAATGCCAGTGTGGTCGTGTTTGGACAATTTAGCAAGGCTGCGAAGAAAAAGCCTTCAAAATCATCCAAACACAGAGACTCTTAAATGTCCCAGTCTCTCACGGCCTTGATTGACTTGATGATTGGCCTCTAAGGTTACTGAACATGGATGCTATTCTTGACTAGAGTACGGGACCATTTCGAAGCGTTTTTTGCCGTACAAGTGAGTATTTTTTTCTGCTCTTTAAAAACCTTCGTTTAATGATGAGTGGCCTGTTTATCTTTCACGTGTATTTTTCGTAGTGCCCCTGGTCTTGGCTTCCCTACGAAAGCCACAGCTTCCTCTAAGCAGAAACTCTGCCACCCTCATTGTTCAGATACCATCTTGTTCATAAACACAACTGAAAGGTTTGAAACAAATGCATCCCATACATGCATATTAATTAGTGTGCGTGTGGAAGACATTGTAAGATGCTGTTTTATCGTTGTATCTGATCTGAGGAGCAGTTGTGTTGCGATGCGAGGGGATGAGACCTTCGAAAGGCAGATCAGAGATGGCTTCATTTAAGACAATCAAGGTCTTCACAGCCCCTGACTCATTTTCAACTCTCTGCTTTTTCTAACGGCTGGGACAGGAGGCTGGGAGCAGCACCGCCATCTCTGCGCTGCTCATTAGCTCGAGCACCAACCACCCGTGCTGCATTTAACTTAATAACAAGGCCAAATTAACAGAGCCCTGGCCTTGCTCCAGGTGCATTGTGGTTGAGAGTGAGGTTAGGGGGGGGATGGAGGGGGGGACTACCTGGCCAGCTAAGGGGGTTTAAACAAAGCAAGGCAGTAATGACTGGAAACACAACGTCTTAGGACTGCCTCCTCGCTCTTGAAATGGCTGTTTACTCCCACTCATTCTTTCCACCCAGAATCTAATCTCTTATTGTTTCAGTTATCCAGTCATGCTGAATTTTCTAAAGCTTCATTCTTAATTTAGTGTGTATTTTGTACCAAAGCATGACACGGTTTAATTCATTTCCTCTCAGGCTTGCACTGCATACGAGAGCAAGGGTGGAAAGATATGTCTGACCAGGGGGAGGGTGCTATGTAGGGTGGGGGCAAGTTTGAGAGTGGATGGGGTGGAGAAGGCATGTCCTCATCTCCTGGTGTGTGGAGGCTGTGACTTGTGTTCGTCCTCCAGTTTACCCTGTAGCCAGATCGGATGCTGCCAAGGGGCATGTGTAAATGAATCCAGGCAGCCTGGGAAAGAGGCCCGAGATGACACAATCTTTTCTTTATTCTATGTAGACCCTCAGTCATGATGTATTATTTGTTCTGCGTCATGTGTTTGTAGGGTTGGCTTTTGTCTCTTGTTTTCAGAGGGAATGCCTCCCAGGTCTGGCAAACGCATGTTGAAAGTCATTTTGTATTATGCATATGTGGTCTTACTCGAGCAGGCATTTCTAGCATCCCCAGGCACTCCTCTAGATAAAGATATATTTTTAGTATTTCTTTTTCCTAGTTGTTTCTGCAGTCCCTATACAATTTGCTACTTTGATATATATATATATATATATAGGGGCAGCATGGTGGCGCAGTGGTAAGCGCTGTTGCCTCACAGCAAGAAGGTCACAGGTTCAAATCCAAACTTGCAGCATGTTCTCCGTGTCCGTGTGGGTTTGCCTCTGGCTCGCCGACGTCCTCTTTAAACTGTATAATCCCACGATATAGCGGGAAATCCGCAAAATATGAATACATATGTTCGGCAAGAAAACCTGCAATACAATGAATCCGCAGAAAGTGAACCGCGATATAGCGAGGGACGACTGTATGCAGTGTCTGTTCACCTGTCGAGGGCCTGGCAGGCAATAAGCTTCAACGCTGTCAACAATGAGGTGACTTCACTCCTGCCGCCATGCCTCTGATCTGAAGCTAAAGCTTATTCCCTCTGTTGAGCATTCAGGAAGCACGCTACCATTTCTCGCTCACACTCACTTAGTGCCATGACAGAATGCGCTCTATGAGGAGAACCAGCACTTCAGACTGCTGTTTTTGCTGGGCCGTGTCAATCTTTCAGTTTTAAGTGCAGTGCACAGGCAGCGTGGTGGTGATGCATACATCAGGATTTCATTTTGCGTGTTTTTGGTGTTTGTTGGAATTTATTCTGACTCGCATTCAGGAAATGAATGTGCATGAATGAAAACTTGCGTGCACATGCAAAAACAAAAATACACAATGCCTAAATATTTTATTGGTTTCACAAACAAAGAAAAGATTATATAATTTTGTTCAAATGGAAATATTCAATACTATTGGACACCTTATGCAACTATGTGGCTTTGGATTTCCATTGTGCTTGATATGCAAATTTTCCATGACCTGATTTTCAACTGGCAAACAACCGAGGACATTGGAGCCAGTTGTACAATTAAATCCTCAGGCTAGATGTTGTCTTTAAACCAAAGCCTTTGTCAACACAACCATCCTGGTATTAGTAGAGCCACTGACTCACACATGTTTATATCCTTGGACCATACAATGTACTGGTGCTTGTCATGACCAACAATATTAAATGTATGTATAAAGTCGTTGGATGAGTTGATGGGAAAGCATAACATCCAGCACCAATAGGGCTTAAATATCAGTGTTGCTCTGCTTTAGCCTGAGAGATTTGGTGTCTAGAACAATTCATCAGCACCTGGATGCCAATGTTTAGAGCATTCTGATTTTATTCATGATTAATCTCAATAATAATGTGAGTTCAATGCAGTCCTCCGGTGGTTATCTGCACCGTATATCTAATGACTAGAAGGAGATTCAGGGCCCTGTAAATGTCTTTACATGTACCACAGTGCCCAATTGTGTGTGTTTGTGGGTGCGTGTGTGTGTGTGTGTTTGTTTCTACGTGTTTAGAACAGAGCCTTCAGTGTTTGGTCAAAGCAAACACACTATCATTACTGGCAGGATTATGGGGTAATGAAAGTTTAGGCAAATATTCACGAGGCTTTGTCTGTTTTTAAGATTTTTCAATACACAAATCCCCTCTGACAGGGCTAAAACTTGACGAGGCCAAGCCAAATCCTGCTTTGTTCCCAGTCATGTCACTGGGAAGTTGGCGCCTCTTTGTCAGCAGTACAAATACAAAAGGTAAGAGGTATATACACACAATTACTCCTCCTCCTTACCTAAAGTTAAAATTGTTGTTCTGGCTCTAATCGTCCAGTTAGGGTGATGGAGGCAGGACTTGCTGTGAAAAGGATCACATTTCTCAGACCTGTGTCTGCCATGCTCTACTCTGTTGCTAGTATGAAAAACAGTTACCGGTAGCTCTCAGAACTTTGTGCAAGTTTGGAGGAAAATTTAAATTCAGATTTCTATCAAATGTTTCTGCCTTTTCCTTTTCAGATGTTACAAGGCAAACAATCTCCAGCAGTTTCTAATGCAATATAGTTGCATTAGAAACTATATTTCTAAAGCAACTATATTGCATTAGAAATGCAAGGAGGTCTTGATTAATTGAAAAACACATACTTGACTCAGAAGTTGTTGGCATAACGTCAACTACAGCTCCCTGCTACAAATCTGGGATTATGACACTAAATGAAAATGAAGGATTTTGTTTTGTAAGGTAGGCTTACTTATAGTTTAGGAACAAACGCATTTTAGAATCAACCAATGCATTGGGGTCGACATTAAAGAGCACTTCTGTAATTGATATCTTTAGTGAAGGTATTCAAACGTTCTCTTGTATGTAGGATAGTCTCTAAGAGAGAGGAGGTGAGACATCCTTCTGCTGACATGTTTACAGGTTGCTAAGCCTTCAGAGTGATGGAGGCGTGGCCCGATGGCAGCCGTGCTGTGTGAATAATTACAGGGTCCCTGGTGGATATTACCAAGGTCTCAGCGATCCAGACTCCAGATCTCAACCGCTGTAGTTAAGACAGGGGAATGAAAAAAATGTTAACTAAAGACAAGTCACGGAAAGAAAAACCCAAACGTTTTCCTTCTTTCTGGTCTAATTCAACAAGCACAGTCCTGTTTTCTGTCCATGGTTTTGCTTCTGCCAAAAATATATACCCCAGTATAGGCACATTTTTATTATCCAGCAGGGCTCTTGGTATTTTGAAAATGAGGTAAGCTCAATTACCAACAAAGGGCTCCTCTCAGGGGTCTGTCACCACATGGGGTGCATGGGAGGGAGCGAGAGGAAAGAGAGACCCTTCTGCCTGTACTTTGATACTGCAGGATTATGGGCACTGTGGCATGAATTGTAGCCATAGTTCAGCTTGCAGTATGTGGAGACCAGATGTCCAGATGACGTGCAGGACAGGACAGCAATGAAGTGGTGCTACACACAGCATTCCTCCTCGTAATCCAAACTAAACCAGACAGTTCCTGCAGGGAAATATTATATCTCACATTATAGATATGTGGGTTCACGGCTCCTGTGTACATCTTGAGAGCAGTTAAATCAATAACTGTCGGTGTTTTATCCGTTGGTGTGAACCTACCACACCTGTCATGTTCCCTGGAGGTGTGTTAAATTTCTTTTGTTGGCAGTTTTCCCAGGAGTGACGCATCAGATTGCATTTGACGTTGACTCGAATATGTCCTGAAATTCCCATGCACCAACTTTAAAATATGGCCTCTACATCTACCTGTCCCGAGGCTCTTGGAGAGGGGTGATTTTGTTTGAGACATAGCCAGGTCCTGAAGGCCATTTCTGAGGCAATCAACAAGTGGGTCAGGTATAGCTAGCACATTTACGCTACAGTCAGGGCGGTCACATTCTTCAGGGAGTGGAAGGTGAGCCACCAGCCAATGAAATGCTCCGATGGTCTGCCTTCCACAGCCTGATGCTGGATGATGTCAGTTGACCTGGAGAGGCAGCTGAAAATTCCATTCCACATCATCCAGTCCTTGTTGAGACCTGGAGGAGACGCTGTCCTCTCTGTCCTCAATAGAGACACAGTAGTTGTACAACAAGTACAACATTGATAGAAAGCGCATATGAATGAATCCATTTGTGATCAGCCGCTGACAAAACGTCACACTGCATGCATTGAGAATGCACATTTTAATCCTTATACGATCCTTATAACTGTAAATGTTCTGGATCACCAGATCTGGAATAGACATTATTTCATGATGTAATTTTTGTCCTGGTGTTGTAGGCATTATCCATGATAACTGAGCTCCTCTCCCACAATGGTATAATCCTTAAAAAGATATTCCGGATCTTGATCGCCAAAAAAATCAAATTGATTGTTAGTTGGGTTTTATCCTTCCTCTACAAAAAAACCCACCAAAGCCACTTCAAAACATTTTGCATAATCATCCTAACAGATAGACAGATAACAGACAGACAACCCAACACGGCAGAAGTCAAAACATAAATGCATACACACAAAATAGGGGACAGCAAATAGTTTCAGTTAAAACAGGTTGAGAGGTAATGAGGAAATATGCAGTACTTTGATCTGAGAATTTGGTTCATTAAATGTTTGTATATTTAGCATCCTCCAGGTAAGAATGACAAAATCTAGAGAAAATGAACTAAAATGTTCTGTTATGGTGATCAGTAGGGTCAGAGGGTCTCCTGCTTTGGTGACGCAGGAGGCACCGGAGCTGTTTGGGTTCCAGGCCGTCCTAGGAGCCGCCTGACGTCGCCGTGCTTCCTTATCTTAATGACCATTAACTGTTTCTGCTCTGTGTCAGCGCTGCAGCTTCAAGGAAGGGACAGGAAGAGAGAGAGAAAAAAAAGAGGAAGGGGGTCAGAAAAGGAGAGAGAAAAAAAGATAGTGAGGGAGAGAGAGAAAGAAAGAGGCCCTCTGATAGAAAATTCCTGACAGCTGATAAGAGGGAGAAGGAGATCCAGTTTACTGCACAGATAGGGTAGGAATGTGTGGCCAGATGATGATGACTGGGTCCATGACTGCGCTGCCCGTATCTGTGCCTGCCAGGACACATCGCCGCTGTACGCCTGCATGCTCGCCGGCCTCGTTTCCCAGAAAAACACTGAATTCCGTATATGTTCCTTGTGCCTTTGCCTCTATACATGTTGCACTGTGAAATCATGCACCCATAATTATGTCGTGCAGTGCAATCTTTCCAATGTCATTGTTTTTACCAGTGTTTATATGTACAGCTACATAATGCTGTGGTGAAAGAACCCTCACATATATTGCCAGCTGTTTTATTTCTGCATGGTCCGCGTGCGCCACAAACTGCAGGGCGAAATGAACCTTTGCTTGGAAACACACAATTTCTTGTGGATTATTGCTCTTGCTACAAAAGCAACCAAAATGGGCATGAGAGGAAATGGAATCCAGTTTAGAGAGTGGATAGTGGCCAGGCAGTCAGAGAGAAGAGGTTTTAGCTTCCAGCTTTTTAATTTACATTAAATCACAGTGAAAAGATGGAGTCATAAGCCTGTGTGTGTGCAGACCCTGTGTCGACGCCGGCTCCAGGTCGGAGACAAAGAGACAGGAGTGGGGTGAAGCAGATTGGGTTAGCGGGAGCCAGGGCAGAATGTGGATCAGACTTCTGCTCAGCTGTCTCCAGAGGAAATCAAAAAGGGCTGTGTGGTTCATTATTTCGTCAGTGAAGTCAGCAGCAAAGAGCACTGGCGTCATGGCCATTTACTGGGAGTCTCCACCGGCCCCGCTGAGCATGGAAAAGCTGTGGATTCATGCTCCGGGCTTTATTACATGAGGAGCTCATGATATATTGTGTTGTGCTGATGAAAATAAGACCATAAGGAATAAAGCTTTTAACCTTTGCTCTTGAAGCTTTAGGTGGGAATGGCGTGAAAAACTCTCCCCGGCCTTTTGTTAGTTAGTATTCAGACGCCAATATTTGGAGAGAGATTGAGAAGTGGAGGGAAGTCTGTTCTCATTTTTGAATACAAGGTCCCGCACGGTGACCCGATCATAAGACTAGCAGAAGATTTACAGGCCACAGGAAGTAGCAACACGCACGCACAGCAGATCAGTATGCAAACCTCTGAACTGCAATCACCTCGCCTTTCAAATAAGGAGAGAACTCAGGAAGATGGCGCTGTGTGTAGTGAGGTGCATTCACGTGGCTTTGTTTGCTTTTTATAGAATTCAGCATTAGTGAGAAATAAATTAAGTCCAGCAGGCTGGATTTAATTTATTTGGATTTGTACCTCTTTCCTCCGAGAAAGTTTTAGCATGATTTATTCAAAATGGCAATTAAACATGTACATGTTTGATTTAACATGTACCGTAAATAAAGACTGAAAGGTAATGTCTGATGTTGGGATTATTTTTCTCTTCTTGGGCATCTATTTTCTCAACAGAAAGCGCCTGACGGTTATCGGTCACGTCAGACGCCAGTCTCCACGCTATCATCGGGGTGTGCGATGAAGCAGATAGGCCTGGGAGCGCTCGCCGCTTCACAAGTGTGCAGTCGTGCATGGCGATATGGGTGGAGTTGAGGGTTATTCAAGGATGGCTAGACGGTTTGTAATCTGCTGTGAGAAACAGACGAGAAACACTCAGTCAGCTGGTGTGCAGAAGACAGAATGGCACCAGCAGCGCGCCAGTCAGGCACAACGCTGGCCAGAGGCAAAGGTCACAAATGTTATCGCCCAGCCTCCAGTGACATGTTAGCTCTATCTCCATCATCAAGGTCATTGTTTGCTTTGTTTGGGCTGAATTATGGCCAGCGCCTCTACTTGTTGGTGGTGGACAAGCAGGTTTTAGGTGGCGCATGAAGCTAATAGCTTTTGTCAACTTCAGACCGCAGGCAAAGGCACTTATTTATGAGGAAAGTAATTATGAGGTGCACTAATCTCACTTATTTTCCCAAAACCAGTCTGTGTAACCATGTATTCCATTCAGCTCCCGTCAATGCCAAGAACCGGTTTAAGTGCTTATTAGATTCAACATGTCGGTAATATAGCATAGGCATTGGGAGCATCTGTGTACCTTTAGCCTATAATTATAGTCAGATCTATAATACGCTGTTTGCAAGGTGTTTAGGGAGGTGCAGTACCCCAATGACTATAAAAGGCTTCGCTTCACTTGGCCTCTCCAGATTTCAAGCTAAACCTTGTGCAGATCTCCTCCTGCTTTAGTCTCCAAGACAACGGCTTAAAGTAAAATCCGCCACGTCGTAACAAACAGGTGCAGAAAGGTTTTATGCATTCAATGAGTGTAATTTTAGTAATTTGGGTTGTGTGATTATAACATTGTTTTAACACCTAGCACAGGGAAGAGCCTTTTTAAGCACACAGAATAACTTTCTACTGTAATAAAGGGCTTTTAAATATGCCTGATGAGATGTCTGAGTGTGTTCGGTTTGGTATTAAAATGCTGTGAATCAGATAATTGCACAGATAATTATGATAAAGGGCTTGCAATACATAATCAGAGAATGGCATGCACTGACATTGCTAGTCTGAGCTGGCATAGTCATAAAAACATCCAACGGAATGCAACATGGAATCACAGTGGAAAAAAGAAACATTGGTCACTCAGGCGAGGTGGAAAAGAAGGAAAACAATGATTTCAATCTTTTTTTTTTTAGAGGAATGCAGATATGGACCTTAAATCTGTAGCGTACGGATATGAATTATTAAAAATATCAACTTTACTGTGACATTATGATCGTGTAAAAACACACTGTCCTCCGATAAGAGTCCGAATGGATGTTCAAAAGGCTTGCAGTGGGGGGGAACCCTAAAATCCAGTTGGCAGAAGAGCCGGAATGCTTCCAGAGGAAATATTAATCTCATAAATTAATATTCTAGTCTTGTTACATTTCCATCACTGTAACATATAAGAGGAGCACTGACAGTAACGTCTGGTGCCCGTGTGGTGCTAAGATGCTGAGTATTTCTGTTTTCTCCAGATCAAACTGAGTTTCAATAATGTTTTTTTTTTTTTAACAAAGGTGCAGGAATGCATTCTGAACTGTCTCGGGCCTGGATGTTGGCTGCGACTTGTTGCGACTGGTGCAGAAACCGCCAGGCAGTAATTCTAGTTTGTCGTCACGTCACTGAGTCATCATGGTTGTACATGTAAGAGATGTCCAACATGCCATGAACGTCCAACAGGGAATTAAAAATGTTAGTTGACTAGATAGAATACAGCAAAGCATTAAGTCACAATATACCCCAAACTTTAATTTTATACTTATCGGTGACCTCACAGGGTAAAAATACCCAAGGTCACTGTTTACCAACAATGTTTAGACAAAAAAAAGCTTTTAGCCGCTACCTTATATGTGATGTAATTAACAATACGAATCATAATGCTAATCATAATGTTAATATGGTGATACATGAGAGGTTTTTGTCCATTGTTGTTCTTACAACCAACAACATTTTTTTTGTCGGCTGTTCAACATTATTGTTGATTTCACATCATTCTCCAGGCATGTGCATATTTCAGCTTGATATGAACAACGTCCGCAGCGATGCGTTGCTCTTCATTCCTTTGCTGCGCCCTCCGTTGGCATAACTTTGTTGGTGGTTATTTGGTGAGTGTTTCAGAGAGCACACTTGATCATGATTGTGTAACTCTGCAGCACAGGGGCAATAATATTAAAACCAGATGTGGAGGGGCTGGTCTTGAATGAGGGAGGGGTGTGGGTTCTGGGCAAAACATTCCCCGTTATTGATTGCTGATCCTCTGGTATGTTTGGGCTATCAGCAGGGTTCCAAAGGCTAAGACGATAAATCAAAATAGTCGGGGGGTGGGTGGGTGAAGACAAAGCCTCAGGTTGAATTCACAAGTTATGGGAAGTCAAGAGTTTATCCAGTTTGCATTCCACTTCCTATTGTTTGAAACCATTTGTTATTAAACTAGCTCCACATAGGAGAGTCTCTTAACGCCACTGTTAATCTAACACTGTTTCAGACATGCTTTATCTGCGGCAGGTTACAATGGGAGGCAGGGAAAGAGGAAAAACTTCCTTGTGAAAGAAGAATGCAAAGTATTCCCCACAATACCGCACTGCTGCAATTACTCCCGAGCCTGGTGGTGGGCCAACACAATGAGATGACAGCTTATGGAACAGTTCAGCGCTCAACTCTAACTCTGCTCTTTGTGTACTGCGAGCTTGCAGGAGACCCTTTTTACATCAGTTTGTTTCTCAGGGGTCTGCAGACCTGCTTGAGCCAAAATTATTCAGTTGGTTTCAAAATGCTGCCACCTCATAACATTTCTGAAATATGTTTTTTAATGCATAATGAACTATGTTTTGCTGGGAGACAAAAAGAATATTGCACGTATGAATTTGTGTACTCGTGTGTGAATATATCAGTATCTATAATGTGCATCACATTAATTTCTCTGTTCTTCCTGCTCATTCTCACTTGGTAATTAACTGCCGTAGCCCTCCAGTGTGAAAAGAGACAAAAAAAAGAGAAGAGGTGATATTAGACAGACTGGGGGGGGGGGGGGGGGGGGCGGGGGGGGGAGTGAGTGAGTGGGAAGGGAGTTTGCTGCAGCCAGAATGTCTGCCTCCCCAGGCCTTGTCCACTACAGCCAAGGGCAGCCTTCCCTCCCGCCACTGTTATCAGCTTGCTCAGCGGACGCTGAGAAACGGCTAAACAAGGCACTGTTTATCTGTGCAGACTGTATTCTCTGCACATCCCAGCTGCCGGGCTGCGGCACCACTCAAATCTGTCTGGATCTGCAAAGAAAGGGTCGACAGACCTCCTCTCAACAACAGTCTGCAAAGAGGTGCCAGGGCGGCAGATCAATGGCCAGCAGTGTCCCAGCTTTGTCAGGCACTGCAAGCCAGCAATCCCACCTCTTCATCCCTGCCTGCTCCAGACATATCACATTTAGGATGGAATTGTACATTGTGAGGCCCTTTGATCTGGCGTTGCATTGTGTAAAGGGCGACTTTGGTGCTTCACTTCCCTGACCTCTGAGCTCCTGGCACTTTTGATAGTATTTTTTTTTTATCATCCACAAACTTGCCAGCTTCTGATGTGTTGTGAGGATCAGAGATTGTACTTCATGTTTTTTGAATGTTAGTAAGCAGGCGGTAATCTTTTTATTTCTGGTTTCAGAAGTCTGTTACGAGGCCGACATTCTGTGCCTGTTTGAGAAGAGATCATTCAAAATGAAGCACATGCCAATAAACACCCAGTCATGTTTAGTGGAGTCTGGTTGCTGTAGGTTTTCTATCCGTTTACCTTTCAAGCAAATGGAAAAATACTTTTGTCTTTATCTCTGGCTACCATCAAGTTAAAAGACCACGTTCCAGCTGTTAAACCCTTCCTTAACGGTAAACCTGGTTTCCCATTTATTAAAATGAACGTGGCTTAACGCTACTGACTCATCAGAAAAGTGCTGATTTGACATAGTATTTCATTGATCCATGGCGAGGCAGGTTGATGACAATGTTTTTCCATATATAAGTTCTATTCCCTATAATCAGTGACTATCAGGCTCACAAAACCCGAGGCCCAGGGGGTTGTTCAGCTATGCTGGATCTGTGAACAGTGCCTCACTCTTCTCTCTCTCACTCACACACACACACACACACACAAAAGCGTCCCTCTCTTATCTGTGGGCTGAGGAGCCCTGACTCCAGCCTGGGCCGACAGTCCTATCTAACTGGGCCATGTCTCTATATACACAAGGAAATCACCCACTCCTCACAGAGAAATTAAATCTGCTTCAGACATGCTTGCCGTGAGCTGTAAAACGTAAAAAAAAAAGAGAAGAAAAAGCCTCACATGGCTTGGGTATAGCCCCACACAAGACTAACTATTAGAAAAATCCTTCTTGTTTTTCTGTGCATGATAAGGACAATGTCTTTGTTGTGGCTTGTGCTGCCTTAGTCTCTGTCCCAGGCAATCTTTCTACGGAGCATGACACAATACATTGTTTCTCATCCAGACTTTTTATTTGACAGGGTTTTCCTCACATAGCAACGATCTGTGTTTCGGCCAGTGTTGAGGTTTTTGTTGTTGATTCAGGGTGAGACAGGCGAGCTGGCCAGAGCAGAAACACTGTGCTGAAGGCAAGGAGTCAAAGGTCATAGGTCACAGGGAAGTGAAGATGGCTGACCTCTCAACAGGGCAAACTGTTTAGTGATGTTGTCTTAACATTGCCTGGACTCTGAAGTTGTCCCTTCATTTTAGCTGACCTGTTCATGCTCACCACAAGAGAAAACAGCAAGACCCCTCGTAATGGCTCGATTCGAGACCCAACACAGCACGAGTTCTTCAACACTGATACTTCCAGGATCCCCGGGGGGGGGGGGGGGGGCACATACAAACTTATCAATTCTAGTTAATGAAACGCGTGTTTTGGATTCCTAGAGACAGTTTGTGTTTCACATCAGTCAGTCTCATCGCTACACGAGGTGTCACAGTTCTCACAGCTCCAGCAGAGCCTTTAATTTATGCCTGTTAACATAAATAACATTTTGGAGCGAGATTTGAATCCTACGCCATTACAAAACAACAACAACAAAACAAACAAAACAAGAGATAGTCGAGGCACAGTTCTGTTGGGTCCGTTTAAAGCGTGTAAAAAAAAAACACAGTATATTGTCCCTAAGTGCTTTGTCAAAGTGAGTAAGCATCAGGCAGGATGGGAACCAGCCACTTGTTTCACTTTTGGGAACCATGAAGAAGAAGTTAGTTTGTCTTTACAAAGCAGACAAAACAGTCTGAGAGTCTTGCTCCATGAATAATTGATGATTATTTAAAAGATGACTCACATTAGTGGTTTCTATGGTAGTTAATCATTGCTGCATTGTGGGGCTGTGTATTAGCATTAAGCCTGGGCCTGTTCCCTGCCTCTGGCTACATAACACAAGGGCCCCCCTCACAGAGATGCACAAAAGACTCAAAAGATTCCAGCGTAAATGGCAAGACGTTTAGGCCTGAAGTCTGATGACGGGTGGCGGGACGCATGAGCCGTCTGACGACTGACAAGATGCCCTTTATGACATAGATTGAAAGAAATGACTGGTAAAAAGGACCCTGATTAATGTGTTTCTAGCATCTCATCTAGACCACAGAGTGCATCAAGCTGCTTTCCAACACTCGCAGTTGAACTAATTCAACTGCTGCCTGATTACGCTTGAAGGCGTTGGTGTGATGCATTAGTGCTACGAAGCTTGTGATAATTCCAATACATATATTTATATCTGTACTATTGGTTCTGGGAGAGGAGTCATTGATGTGCATAGTCAGCTGGGACATAAACAGTGCCTATTGATATGGATGACCATCTGTTTAAAGCGATGGCACCATCTCAACCATGCTGCCTGCAAAACCAGAAACAATATATCTAAACTTTCTTTAACATTGTAAGAATCCGGATTTTGGTCAACCATTCATAATTTTGATAGCTTCATTAGGTTATGTTAATTATTGAATTATGGTTGGACAGCAAAGAAATGACCTCCTAGAATTGTGTTTGTTTGTTTGTTGATTGCTGTGACGTGGGCCCAGAATTTCTTGTCCACTTCCTTTAAGACTATGAGATGTCTTTGCCAACATTTTTGCTGCACTTACACTAATTTATTGCACACATATGCAACTTTTGGACTGTGTTGTGCATCGCTTTGGATTATTACATTACATTATTAAAGGTCTGCTGTCTAGCATTTGATTATATTGATGGCATTAAGCACATACTGTACTTTCCTTATGTATTATCTTTGCTCCCCAAAAAACGATCTAGAGTCAATGTAATATTTTGTTCTTCTCCAACATCCACCTATAGAGGACTCCGAAGCCTGGTAGAAATATGCCGATTTTCCAATTATTAAGGAAAACTCTATCAGTTAAAAGGGTACCGCTTCTCTCGAGCAGTCTAGAAAATATCATCAAAGGTTTTCTAAGATATACGTTGGCAGCCCCGTGGGTATATACAGTGTGAATTACAATGATAAATAGATGCTGCCGTATACATGCAAAATTAATTCCACACTATCAGTCTGGAGATATTTCTCCAGAACCTTGCTGTGCCCTGCTCTCCAAATGTTGCCCATTCGTATCTCTGGCCTTTTTAACTTCCCAGAACTTTAATATTGCCTGTGCTCTTAATCAGTTCTGTCTGGATGTGGCCTTAGTTACACAGCGGGTGTCTCTGTATCGGGCTCGAGGGAGGAGGAGGGCTTATTTTTTACCGCTGGTTTGAGAAACACTGGCCTGCAAAGATGGTTCTAATTACAGATTGTGCCCTTCTTTTTCTCCCTGCATATGTCTCTCTTTATGCGCCTCTCATTTGGAGTATTCAGTTCTCTCCGTAAACTGCAGCATTCCTTGATCCATTGTTGTCCGTCTTATTTAGAATTTTGGAATGAAAGGTTACATTTTGAAGGGGCCGCTGTGCTGTCCTGCAGAACTGGACTCAAGTAAGAAGTAAACAGTATTGTGTGCAACGCTGAAGCAATGTCTTCAGCAGCACACCAGGCCATTGATAATGTTGTGCTAATTAAGCAATGATGGTTGTTTCCTCTGTTGCATGAGTGTGCATTATGAAAATCTTTTCCTGTTATTTCACATGGGATTAGCATTGTGTGACCCTCAAAATGCACTGTTTTGGCCCATGCCAAACTAAATGCAAAGACAATGATGGCTGATGGAAAGGTTCCAGGTCTAGCAAGGGACTTCATGGAGGATGACGGGGAAAATGTGTGGAAAGACGGGTTTTAGCAGAAATTACAGTAGGACAGAAAGCTGAAGGAGTAAAGGGATTGAGGTGGACTAGAGAGGAAACAGAGGGGGGGGGCTGCAGGATTAGAGGCTAGAGCAGTGTGGAGAAAAGGGATCAGAGGTGGGGGAAGTGAAATAGAGGAAAAGGCATATAGCGTCTATGCTCACCAGCAGGCCATGGCTGTCAGTGGCAGGGCCTCTCTCCCAGCACCAGGCGCTCCAGGGTTGTGGTCACATAATGAAGTCTTGCTTGACTTTGCATTCAGGCAGTGCCTGGAAAAATAGTGCCCCACAAGCTACTTTTATTAACCCGACTAGGATTCCCACCCTTCAACTTGTGGCCCAGAAGGCTTCCTCACATCTCAGCATTGCTATGTTGGACAGCAGCCTCTAGCTAGAAGTTTGATAGTGTCTCGGTTCTGGTGGAGACACTGCTTGTCTCCTGGCTGGGAGACAATTAGGAAGTGCTTTTCACTCGCAGGGTTAAATGAGAATGAAACAAGCTCGTGGTTTGGTGTTGTTAGACTTTTGGCTGTCTGTGTCTGATACAGAAGCCTATCTGAAGGCTCTCCTATTGTCTTTTCTGTCTCTGCTTCTCTGTCATAACAGACACTGGCCTGCTGAATGATGGCCCTGTGAGATTTGCTGTGGAAGATATTTGACTCGGGATTTTCCGATAATAGTATTTGAAGCATGTTTGCAACTGATAGTGGTCTTGTGATGATGGAAAGGAATATGTGATTCTACATCTGCATGTAAATGCTGCAGTTTTCTCTCTGCAATAAGCTTTTTCATTTTGGTGTTTTAATTGTCTAAAAGTTTACTGAATCTAATTACGCATCTCCCTCTCAAGCGCCTGCATAATTACAGCTTCATTCACCTGGAAAACATTGACTGTTGAGTTTGACAGAGTTTGAGCGCCAGGCATCATTAATATAAAAATCTCTGTCCCCTCAAGGGCAATAGCTTCATCTGCTTCATGCTTTCATAAAGCCAGGTATCAGCAGAGATTTGGAAAACCACCACCAGTCCTATTACATTCCCTCTGACTTCCTGTGACCTGACATTAGCCAGAAGCATCTTTAGGCAGCGATCACACTTCCACGATGGGCAAAAACAATGCTGTGAGGCTGTAGAGTAGGGCTTCATGCGTAACTGAGCAAATATCTTTTTTTTAGAAAGAATGTGCAAGTCTCAAGCCGTTCTGAATGACGATACTTAAAGACTTACACACTTCTTGGAATGTCTCAAAAACACAACACACGTTTGAAGAGAGGATGGCAAGTAGGCACACCAGAAAAACATTGTTGGTGCTTAGTGATGTATAATAAGAAGGTTTTTCTATTTCATTAGTAGTTTGGATTGAAGCAGGGTTACCTTAGTGCTTCTGCTGTCTCGATTCTACGTCCTCTTCGACTCTGATTGGTTGTTTGTCCTTTTATATAAATATTTAATGTTTTGGCAATAAAGCAGAAATGATAGGAAATTAAGGCAAGCATGCAGTGAAGGTTAAAGGAACTCCAACAACTGAATCAGTCGACGCAGAGGAAAAGCCACAAAATATGTGGGAGACTCCTCATTAGAGAAACTTTATTTTTATCAATTATGAAAAATGCCTTTCTAGCTCGACATGGCAAGAAACATGACAAAACATACAAGGCCTCAATTTTTAATTAGTTATCTTGGAGTTGAGCTGAAATAACATTTAATGGGGTTGGTTGAAATACAGCGTTGTCTTTAAAAGTCTACAAATGTTTTCCCAGGGTTGCCTGTTTGAGGGAGTCTCTCAGTCCTGGCAGGGGGGGGGGCTCACACAAATCCTCTTAAAACCCCTGCAGTCACTGAGGGTGTATCAGGCCCCTGGATCTGCTACAGTACGTGCATGGCTGGATGATGGGCTGAAGTTCAGAGCCAGTCAGGGGTAGAGGACAGTTACAGTGAGGGCGCCCATAGAGCTGGGAGTCAGCCACAGAAACGCTGTGTTTGTGTATGGAGCCCTGGGCTCTTATCTCCCGCCTGTACTGACGCCACACTCTTCCTGTTTCAAATCTTTACTGCTGATTTTTTTTCTTCACTCTTGCCTCAGCTCCAGCCAGTCCTGTTGTTTTTGGTGTTCTTGTTCTTTTCATTGGAGATTAGATAGAGTTGCTGCGGTGACGCAATAGACGGAGGCGCTGGTGGTTTGAATGTTTGTAGAATGTGTCAGGAAGCAACATATTGGCCCGTGTTATGGATTTATAAGTATGTATTGAATATGAATCAATCCTAGAAATTATTTGATTAGATCATTATGTTAAAATTACAGCAATTGCACATTTTGAAATTGAGGTTGAAAAGGTTCACAAGAAAATAGGTTGAGGCAGTTTGCAGGAAATGGTCATCATATTTTCGAACTGTGTATTTTCAGAATAACAGCATTACGTACAGCATCTAACACATTTTGATCAGGCTCTTGCCACCAGGCAGACCTTGTAATATATTGAAAAAAAATCCAAGATTAGAACCTTTACATTAAGTATTAACCATTACGCAGTTACAATGTGCTTTGTTCATACCCAACATTTCATAACTAGATTATTTTTTTTCGCCTGCATCAGTTTTACATTGCACAGCGTCACACACAGTGACCATCTCTGCTGTGGTCAGGCTCTGGTTTTGAGCTAGCCTTTTAGTGATGTGTAAGTTAATTGACTACAGCAGCAGTCTGCATTGGACTTTATGTCTGGGAAAATGGCAAATGGTTTTTGGACTTATTGATTTTACACAAACAGAAAGGAATGAATCCAAAAAAATAAAAAGCATGTCTGCTGTTTCAGCAAGATGAAATGCTCTCCATCAGTTGTGTTAAAGCAAAACGTCATGCTCTGGAAATAGTTCTGACAAATATTCAAAAATGTGCGCTCCTTTCTGATGGATCAGGTTAGCATGCTTTATTGGCCAAATAACTTGAATAAATGAACTGGCATTGAGTTCCATGGTGTTTATAACAAATTGACGTGTACAAATTAAAAGAAAATTACACGGAAAATAGTTTGTTTTCTTCAAGTTCTTGTGATTTATGTCAAGTGGTTTTCGGGCTGCACAACATCCTTGGTTCATTTCTAAGGTTTAGATACATAAAGCCAGATGCAACAGTTACATAAACATGCATTGAGTAAACGTGACGTCAAAAGATTTGTTCAGAATGTAGTAAAACAAAACAGATTGCACCGCATAATTTCTTTACCAAATAAAGCCTATCTTTTGTCTCCTGCTTTACAAAATAAAGACAAAACACTGGAAAAATAAAATAAAAAAATCCCCTAATAGTTTTCTTCTTGGTATTTTGCAAGCGTCACTACCAGTTTTCCTCTTGCTGTCTGGCCTGCCCGGCTGCCTTGTTGGCCGATTTTTGATGGCGCCAAGTACTCTGCAACTCTGCCGTAATCAGGAACAGCAAGGGGCATTCTCTATCACACAGGGTTTCTTTCCCTTTCCTTTGTTTTCCACAGATTTCCTTCCTCATTTTCTTAGATATTCTCTCCCCACTGATGTAAGTCCAAACAGAGGCCTATTTAGAAAGTAAACAAAATGAATGAGGGGAGGTTCTGGTACTGGCGTCCATGGAGTCGGGCACAGATCGGAGACGTCTCGCTCCACCCGCCCTGTGCTGACACAGCCTGTAAATATACAGCATGACAAATGGCATGGTCCCAACCAATCACTGGCCTGATGCCGGAGAGGCTAGCCGACATGCTGTGTCTGATTCACAGTCACAAGAGACACATTGTTTATAGGACAGAGAGACATTGTGAAACAAACACTAATACCCCTCGAGTGGGTGACACACAGGGAAAACCCTTCGTTCGTAGTGTTGACTTCAAGGCGATCAGTGACGGGTTTGTTGCTGTTCCCCATTGAAGAATGTGATTGAAAAAAAGTGTCATACTCTGTGTCCCCTTCGTTTTTCTGCTTATCAATCACTTTTCCACAGCGAAGATTTTTCCTTGATCTCTTCAGATCCCCAAAAAGAGATGCTCGTGTTCCATCACAGCTTTGACCAGAGGTCTGCGTCTGTCTCTGATTGAGATTGTCTGTTTGCATCAAAGCAAAGGTAATTTAATTCATTCATAGGAAGGTCCTCTTGAGAACAGTGGTCTAAAGCTCATAACGACATGTTACCTTTCTTTATATTGGCAATGACTTTAGCTATCAGGTCATCCCTAGATATGTAAATAAATAAGTGAAAGTATTGTGTTGTTGAGGGATCTGAACAATTTTGAAGACAAAGTTTTCAGATAAGAATGTATTTGAAGAGGAGGGGGAGATAAAAGAAAGTGTTTGGAGGATCCTTGGGGGGGGCTCCATTTGACCTCTAATGATAGAGTGAAATGGCGAGACTCTTTCCATCTATACGCTCTACCAGGATTTCCTTTCCTTCAACAGGCCCACATCTTTTGAAGCACCAGGGACATGGGCCGCAGTGGGGCACCTATTGTGATTGTTTAGCAGGCTTACTGGCTGAGGTCACCCAGAGAGGCTGTGAGCGCCAGACTGGCAGGCGATCCACAGTTTCCTCCAAGATATGAAATCAAGTAAATCAGAGTTAGGAGTCGTTACCCTTTAAGCGTCCTAATGACCACTACCCCCCCCACCCCAACCCCCAGCAGCACACTACTGTCTGAGAGGTGAAGCATTATAAAGATGGTATTTAGTGCTATCATTTGTTTTTCATCGACTGACAGCAAACATGATATCATCCTGATATCATGGTTAACTTAATGCAGGCAGTATTAGCGCTGTGCTATCTAGCATTAGAATATAGAGTGCAGAGCCAGTCCACATCCTCTGGGCCTCTACCTCACATGAAGTGCCTCTATAAGGAGGTCTGTTTTTCACAGCTTGCTCATATAGTTATGAACCCGAAATGATTTATTTTAATTTGCTTTCAGTGTTGTGGGATTCTATTGGAACTGGCACATGGAGATTCATCTCCCAGTGCAAAAGCAAAGACGGCTACATTTTGATCACTCTCAAAATGTAATGAGATCTAAGTTAGACCAAGACGCATCTTCAGATTTTTTTTCATCGAGATCCATTCAGCATTTTTTTGGTAATATTGCTAAAAAACAGATTAAAAAAAAACAGACAGACAAACGGTGTCAAAAACAGAACTTCCTTGGTGGAGGTAAAAAAAAAATCCATGTGTTTTGTGTTTGCTATGGGCCATTAAATAATCATTGTGGGTCTGCTGACTTTGTAATTTACCATGGAGCATTGAATTTCACGTACACTGTATATGTGATGTGTAACAGTGCTACAGGTATGCCAGGGCTTTTTTAAACCTACAGTTGATATGTTCAATGATCTGCTCCTTCTAAATTTTATTGTCTCAAAGGAATAATTTGCTCACGTTCTCTCATTCAGATGTTTGCATGGGTCCTGCAAGCATTCATTCCAGGATTAAATGCCTCCTCTTCTCCTCCTTGATTTACCTCAAAGGGGCCCCAGCAATGGAAGAGTAGCATCAATGACAGTAATTAGACGTCCCATGTCAGAGCAAGCAAGCGGCCCTTGCAGGGAGGACCTGAGGCAGGTTGGTGTCTGAGTCGAGTGGAAAGTGTGCCTTTGGTGCAAAAGTAAATGATCATTGGGAAAACACAGGTTAACAGTACTGACCTCGCTGTCCCAGCTGGGATTAAATCTCACCATCCCAGGGTGAACAGAATGAATGCATTCTATGTAATTCTGTCATAAATATAGATGCTAGTCCCATGAAGCTGCAGAGTTCTCCACATCTGAGTCTGAAAGTCATTTACCGGAGCTCCATGGTGTGCTTGTCCTCTGACCACAGCCGGAGAGACAGAGCAAGCCCTGCATTGTCAGGGAAAGTGAATTGGCCATAATCATTATCAGCTCTGTGGTGGTGACTGGCTCCTGCTCTCTACAGGCGACTTTATGTCTGACCTGTCTGTGGTGTGGCAAGACTGCTCAGTAGGAGAACTCCACGCAGAAGGTTGGGGTCACACAGTGTCTGCCGCCTCCCTTAAATATCTGCATTCCATTAACAGCATTGACTATGATGACATGTTCTTCCTGGCCTTGTGGGAGCTCCTTCGCTTCCTTTGGAGGTGCCTGTGGCCCCTGACTTGAGGCACTTGTCTATTTTGGGAGGCCATTTGGAGCCGGACACTCAGTCTCCCCAAAGCAGCCTGTCTCCTGATACTGCTATCAACTGCTTCTAACAAGGAGCCACTGCAGTTCAGTAGAGTGACGCCAACCCAAGGCAGTTATCAGGACCCGAAGCACCAGATTAGCTAGTTGGGTTTCTAATGAGCATCCTTGAGAAGGGAAATGGAGGGGGACTCATAGATCAAGTGAAAAACATTATTATCCATGGCTCTGACATAACAGGAAATACTTTGTAAAATACATAATCTAAGAGAAAACACAAGTCATTTGGAAAGTTAAAAGATGTATCCGGTTTATTGATTAAAACAAGGGCAATTTAAAACAAAACAATTCAAAAAGACTTTACATTTCCTGTTGTTTATGGAGATTGAACGCACCCAGCGAGGCGGTGTTGGCACACCTTGGGTTGGTCCAGTTTGAACAACCCAAATTGTCAAAGAGAAGCGATTTCTGTTGCATGATTGTGAGAATTTATTGATCTTCCAAGTTGATAGCATTGCTTGTCTTCAGCTTTTGGACAGTAGAGCAAACAATTCTACTTTTAAGTGGTTGATTTTAAACTGTACTTTAAGGACATAGTTAAATCCATCCCATTTAACGTGTATCAACAACGTCAATGAATGAATAGAACTTTCAAGTCTAGAAATGTAATGCCAAACTAAAATGGCAACTGAGTTTAAACTGGAATCTGTCTTGGTCTGCCCTCGTCGCTGTAAATTAAGCCCAAAAAAATAAAAGTGAAGCTTAAAATCCTAAAAAACATCTGTACAGAGGTGATGTCATACTTGGCATCACGTTTCAAGGTGGATTCGAGCTGGGTTAGATTTACTAGCATCCGTGAAACATTAAAAAGAGTTCACGCCGAGCGTCGCCACACTCTGTAGTTCTTCTCCATCTTCCCCCTGACTTCATGTAACACATTTCCACTTTTGGTACGGTAGTAACAAATGAACAAGAGGACCTCTAAGCATTTAAACGGAAATCATTGAACAGTGTATTCCAATGTGTGCGTGCCTGAGATCCTCCTGAGGTGTGAAAAACCACTTTCAGCCTATTTTTTATTTATTTGGTTCGAGTGCTTCTCCTCTCAAACAGTATTTTCTTTGCCCTGCTTGTTCTGAGGGCTGCAGGCAATCCAACTCAAAATTTATGAATGCATTAGGCTCGTTAGTCAATTCCTAAGAAGTGACTCAATTCCAGCGAGTCGCGCCCAACTCCTCTGTACTGCAGGACACAGAGGAGCATATAAAGCATCCATAAAACGAGTTATGGTTGTTTACACTGAATCGAATGAATAGACTGAAATAAATGAGTTGTAAGTGTGGGCTTGGTGAATGCAGATTGTAAGAGGAATTACCCCCGTCGAGAGTCTACACCCCTGGAGCTACATGGCGCCTCACAAGCAAACCTGTGGCACAACTTTTACATGACAGCTAGTGATTATGTTGCAAACTGGCATCCTATACCAAATGGATAAGTGCCTTAGCAATAAGAGGTGTCGGGGGGGATTGCTGTCAGACACACCTCAAATCTGCTGCCAACAGGAATGCAACAATGATATAGCAGATATCACACGGTAAAGTCAAGGCAATTAAATGTGCCATTATTGTAAAAAAAATGCACCCTGCCTCTATCAGCGAATGGAGAAATTATTATGAAAACGAATCATCTTATTATCACGTACGCGTGTGCGTGCTGATCATGTTATACTCATGTGGCTGGTTGTGCCGCTATTATCAGACTTTTATACAAGTTTGTGTTTGTAGTCTGAGATGTGGATTAGCTGGAGTGTTGAGTCAGGCCCAGGCGAGGCCCCAGGAGGTCATCCCAGAGAGAGGCCCACGCAGGCTGGCTCCAGTGCTGCTGAATGGGCCAATAACGGCCTGAATCACATGGAATGTGTTCACGGAGTCTTGTTACTGACAGCCAGTCCCCGGGGACATGAATTACTTTGATTGATACAAAAAAGGAGATGACAAAAACACTGCCTCAGGCACTGTCTCCCCGGACTGCTCGTCTCCAAAACAGCCAAATGAATCAAATTGCATCCAATTAAAGATTTAACCATACTTCTTTCCTCTCGGCTGTTCCGCTTTTTCCTCCCTCCAGTCTTATGGTACAGAAACACTACTGAATCATTGCAGTGAAAAAACAGACAAGAGTTATGCGTTGAATGTTCATTCATGTAACGTGCGTGTGTGTGTGTGGTATGCAACTTTGTTTTTACTTTTAGCACAAAGAAATGTTTGCATAACTTAATAATTGTAGTAATACTGATTCTGCAGCCTCGTTTTATTACAAACAGGCAAAACACTGATTTAAACAAGTGAATATGTTCTTCAACTCGTTCGGTTCTGTGCTTCAAGATGTTGGAGCTACCTCTGCCGAGGCGAGGCGGAGGTTATGTAATCGCCGGAGTTTGGCTGTCCGTAATCCTTTTTCTATTACCGGTAGTAATTTAGCAACACTTTGCATCTTCGCTCTCTCCTCCGTGTTGGATGTGATGTTCTCACCCACTTTGTCTGAAGCTTCAGGTGGGAGCAAGGCTGGCGTGACCATAGTGCATGATTACCCAGGGGTCTCCAGGGGTGCATGGGACTGGACTTCACAGGGAGAGGGGCAGGCTATGGGACAGGCCTGTGTGAACAGCTGTGCCCTGTTTTAGATCTGCATACTCGGTTACCTCTGACTCTTTGAAGAAGTCTTTCCTTACACATATTCACACATGCAAGAGTGCGTTAGCATAGCAGATCAGAGCTTGAAAATGACTGCTCGATTAAAAGTTAAAATGCCTAAACTTTGATTTCTCCATTTAAGAAAAAAGGCCCTGGCGCGCATGGGTATCATGTGCTACAGAAGTTTGCACATGATGCTGCCACTCTAACATTTTAGAGAGAAAGACTTAATTCCTCAGTTCCGATGCCATAAGCCTGGCTCTCGGTTTGGTGAGATGTAGTTGACATAGCAGAGCTATCCTTTTAGTGAGTACTGAATGTTAGAACTAAGTCCTAATTTAAATCCTAATTAAAGTAGACTTGGACACGCCCTGAGCAGAGCTGGTGTCTTTCACAGATTGATCAACAGGAATTTGAATTTTCATGTTTTTTACATAGCACTAAGGATGAGAAATGGATTGAATTGACTTCATTTAATTATCAGAGTGAGTGAGCAGGGGGATGAACTAATAAATTAATCCTTTATAGTAATCCATTCATGAATGTAATTGTATCCTGATTACATTATAACTGTACATGAATACATTCACTCATCTTTTGTATACAGTATACATAACATCTTTACCTGCATCCTTTTCCTTCCCAACATTTCACACCGATTCTTGCCAACTCGCTAACGGTGGATGAGTCCAAACTCTCTTACATGGCCAATGGATCGTTTGTGTGTAACTAATGCTGTCAGAGTCATCTGAATGCCCTTGATGATTTCAGACATTTGTCTCATGAAACTGATCCAGCAGCAGGGATAGCAGAGCCGACAGCCCCACTGACTTGTGACTGAACTGTTTTTTTCCTTTTGCTTAATTGAAAACTGCATGACACTTATTTAAAAGAAGTGGTACTGTAATAACAGTTTTCTTTTCCTTGTCTGACATGTGATTGAGTTAC